>NC_060281.1:85731664-85832301 GCF_021613505.1 Equus quagga
CCCCCCCCCCGAGGAAGATTAGCGCTGTGCTAACTACTGCCAATCCTCCTCTTTTTGCTGAGGAATCCTGGCCCTGAGCCAACACCCGTGCCCATCCTCCTCTACTTTATATGTGGGACGCCCACCACAGCATGTCGTGGCAAACGGTGCCATGTCCGCACCCGGGATCCCAACCGGCGAACCCCGGGCCGCTGAGAAGCGGAACGTGGGCACCCAACTGCTGCGCCACCGGGCCGGCCCCTCAAATTTTTATATAGCAAATAATAAAGACCCCTCTCTGAAGTGCTTTCATCGGTCTTCTGAATTTTAACCTCTGGCCTATGCTTACTATGCTTGCTATAGGTTCAGTTGTTCTTGGAATCGTCTTTTAAGTAATTAAGTATTGCATCTGTTAATCGGGATGGATAAACTGGAGATTCAAATAGAAGACCTCAAGCCCCCTTCCAAAAGTATAAACTCTTTTGTTAAAATAACTTTGAGAGGCACGGCCTTTTCTTCTGTTACTGTTTTTAAAGACACTGCTTCCTTGAATGAAAAGGAAGATCTAAAAGATATTTTAATGAAGAAACTACTGATAAAGAAATCACAGGGATTATTTTTGTGGTAATTATACTTTGGCAAAAGTGCAGCTTGTTCTCTGGTCATTTGAACTGTTAATACGTAGTCCGAGAACAAGATACGTGAGTGTCTCTCTTGATTTTAGATGACTGAATTTATGGCTGATTAAGTTTATAAGCTGTTTGTAGTTCTTGAAAAGAAACTAAGGTAGATTAATTGTAAAGCAACACGTTAGTAGCTATTTTCAAGATGTCCTTTAAAAAAAGTTTATTATGGGAAATTTAGAATACATGCAGAATAGAAGATTATAAGGAAATTGCCCAGCTTCCACAATTATCAACCATGGCCAATATTATTTCATTTGTGCCTCTTTCCTTCCCCCAACTAGATTATTTTGTAACAAATCTCAGATATCATATCATCTCATCTGTAAATATTTCTGTTTGTATCTCTAAATGGTAAGAACTCTTTTCAAAAGCATGGTAACAGTAACACTAGCATGATCACACCTAGAAAAATTAACAATAATTCCTTAATATCGTAAAATATCCAGTCAGTAATCTGTGTTCAGATTTCCTGGTTGTCTCATCAGTGTGTTTTTAGTTCAAATGGGGATCTAAGAAAGATACGTTTAGGTGATGTGACTGTTAGGTTTCTATTAACCTATAGGTTTCCCCGCTTTTTCTTTTTTCCTTTCAATTTATTTGTTGAAGATCTAGTGTTTTTTTTATTTTTTAAAAAAAATTTTTTGAGGAAGATCGGCCCTGAGCTAACATCTGCCACCAGTCCTCCTCTTTTTGCTGGGGAAGACTGGCTCTGAGCTAACATCCATGCCCATCTTCCTCTACTTTATATGTGGGACGCCTGCCATAGCATGGTGTGCCAAGTAGTGCCATGTCTGCACCCGGGATCCGAACCGGCAAACCCAGGGCCACTGAAGCAGAACGTGTGCACTTAACTGCTGCGCCATAGGCCTGCCCCGAAGATGTAGTTTCTTCTAAGCAAAAACAGTGCTCAAGTGCCTCTTCAGAGGGAGGGCCCCCATAGGAGGTGAGGTATTTTTTATGGTAGAATTCTCACTTCCATTAGAGAAACAGGTAGAATTTGAGAATTTTAAGCCTGGAAGAGATTTTTAGCCATCAGTTCTTTCCAGTCATGTCACCCTAGACTTTTGAACCTCAGTTCCATTTTGGTAGAATCTTGAAATTAGAGTTTAGAGTGAAGGGGCATTGAGACCACCTGGCTGAAATCCCCTCATTTCACAGATGAAGAAACAGAGACTCAGAGTGTCCAGGTGATTTACTCAAACCACACAGTGTCGGCTACTGGTGCCGTTTCCTCTCTATTCCAGGCACTCTCTGTATGTACTATGTGTATAGAAGATGCAACCCCCATCCTCCCCAGTTATCCTCTCTCTAATTAGACCTGAGAACATTCCTCCATATAATCACCTTCCTCCATATATCATTTTTCTTGGGGAGCCATTTTTTAAAATTTATTCTTTATTTTTTTTAAGGATTGCCACCTGAGCTAATATTTGTTGCCAATCTTCTTTTTTTTCTTCTTCTTCTCCCCAAAGCCCCCCACTACATAGTTGTATGTTCTAGTTGCAGGTCCTTCTAGTTGTGGCATGTGGCATGGCCTGATGAGCCGTGCTAGGTCCATGCCCAGGATCTGAACCAGCGAAACCCTGGGCCACCAAAGCGGAGCGCAGGAACTTAACTACTCGGTCATGCGCTGGCCCCTGGGGAGCCGTTATTAAAGACGGGAGAGTGTCTTAGCATAGCCTCAGCCCTGTTGAAGTGGGGGAAAAGTTGGGAACGACTGCCTTCCGAGAGCCATGTGTCTCTTTCCTTACAGGTTCCACACAACTGAAATAAGCATTCGTGTAGTGCTTTTGAGTGTCTCAAGGCAAGAGGTGATTTTGCCCAGGAGCATAGGCTGTGAAGATGTACCCATGAGTTCCAGATGTGTTGTGCAGACATTTGACAACGCCATTGTGTTGCCCTCTAAATATTAAAATATTTTCCTACCTAAGCCTTGTATTTTTATAATCTACCCACCTACCAAATTTTATAGACATCTTTAAAAGAACAGAAGATATTCGTGTTGGAAAGTGTTTCCTTCCATCTTATTTTAATTGAATTTAATGTTTATCGGTTCATCTTGATTCCAAACTAGGCCAAAACCAGCCAGATTCTTCCAACATAGGATCAATAGAGATGTTGTGTGGTCTTATGTAGAACAGAGACTTAAAACAGTGGCTCTCACAAACATCACGTATAGTGATCCAACTAGTAATTCTACCAGAAAACCAGGAATATTCTAGACTCAATATGAGAAAAATATTCTATTTCTCAATAGTGTGGTTTCAGACAAATAGTGTAATCAGGAATGGCCTAGTTGTGGAGCCCCACTGACTTTATTATATCTTATCAAGGAATAGAAGGTCTTTTTTAACTGCTGCTTTCCTCCCACTATCTCATATGTGTCATTTTAATTATTATAAACGAACACTTCGTTACAATTTAAACACGAACTTTAAAAATGTAGTACTCATACAAGCTGGCAGAGTTAAATTGCTTGGGACTCTATTAACTTGGCATTGTCCTTACTTATAATAAGTACAAATATTGAATTATGTGATTTTAGTAACATGTATAAACAAAGATGTGTTTCATCACATTTACAATTGAAATTTTGATTAGGAAAAACCTGTTTTCTCCATTACACATTTTTTTCTTACCTCTTACTTATTGAATGCTAGGATTCAACATGGGGTTCAAACCATATATATTTTTTCTATCATAATGTAACCTGATAACTGTAAACAGAAGTGCAGTAGAGTGACGTGCCTGTCATTCATGTTATCTTGCCTTTTATCACTAAGTATTTTTATGGACCGGAATAAACTACGTGATCGTGATGGTTATAACACTTTCGAATTTCTAATAAAGTTTGATTATTTTTAAGACTTTATAATTACATAATAATAATTTATTGGGCACCTACTGTGTGCTAGGCATTTTACTTGCACATCCTGGAATTGCACATTCTTCTAGTTGCCCTGAGCTGAAGATAATTTAATCCCCCATTTTACAAGTAAAGAAACTGAGGCTCAAAGAGGTTAGCTGAGTGCCTGTAGCTTGTAAACCACACAGCCGAGGTCTGATTCCAGCCCTTAACATGCACTTTCCACACTGTCCCACATTGTTGCTAGAAGTTTTCTGTGCAGAAGAAGTGTTTGATTTAAACTATGTCCTAACCCTTTAATGAAATCCTCAATCCTGTAAAGTTCTCTTTGTGTTGTGTGTATGTCTGTGTGTGTGTGTGTTCTGTAGATATCACTTATTCAGGGGGCCCTTAACTTAGAGTTAATGGATCTTGGGCTACAGAGAAGACTTCAGGGGCTCCATGAACTCTTCTGAAATTGTAAAATGTCGTGTGTGTGATATTTCTCTGGGGAGTAGGTCCTTTCCTTTCAACCAGTTCTCCAAGGGGTCTGTGTGTGTACCTAAAATGCTTAGGACTCCTGATCTACTCAACCTGCCTCATTTCAGAGATAAAGAAACTTGAGCTGCAAAAAGGATGTGCTGTGCTCGAAGACAGCAGAGAGCGGCCAAGTCAGAGCAGAGCAGGGCTCTCGCTGGTCAGTGTTCTTCCCTGACTATGAGCTCGTTTCTGTCCTGACAGAGAGGTGATGCTAACCTTTGCAGTCAGCCAGCCATGTCAGTGCAAGTCCAGGCCTCTTCACTGCTCTGTAACCATTGTCCCTTTACGAGGTGCAAGCTGCAACTCTCCGTTCCGGTGTGTGCAATTAGTAAACCGTTAAATGGTTGCCCATTAAATCATTAGGTAGACAGACTTTGAGAACTGTAATGTGGAAAATATATTTGGAAATGTTTCTAAGTCTTCTACAGGTCATGCCTCTAAATTAATTGAAATCTTCAAATAATTTCACATACGGCGTGTGAGTATGTGAGAGCCTATGGATTTTGAGGTATAAATATCAAAGTTTAAAATATATATGCTATCAAGTACATCAGTCTTTTCTTTATACCCAACCCTTCTAAATCCCAGGTGTAATGAACAAGAATAGTTTTATGAGCCAAAACTCCAGCTAGCTTTCCTTAGCAATGAAGGAGTATTGAGCTTTCACCCACGTACAGCTTTTGCTCTCAGATCTTATACCATGGGAATGAGCCCCATGCCTTCGCATGGGAGCAGGTCCTGCAGAAAACGGTCTGTCTGCACAAAACCATTTGCTCAAGATTCTCAACTGAGGATTTGTATACCTAATGTGATTCCACTTATCTCAAGGGAATTTCAATAAAATTAGCATCTCCAATTTTTAAAATAAAGGCCATATGCCATACTTTGGAGGATTTTTTGATGGGGGAAAAGGATAAAGAATTACTAACTTAGAAAAGTAGAATTAATCCTCTGAGTGCTTTGATGCCGGCCTTGGAAGTTTCTACCATGGAAGTTTTCTGCTGTCTTACTAAGTTTTCTGTCAGGCTTATGTTTAATGTAAGGGCTGTTTTCATTAAATCCCAAAAACAAAAGATTTGGAGTTTTCCAATGGAGAGGTAGGGTCAGAGATGAATTCTGTAAAGTAATTGGGATCTAGCTAGAGAAGGCAGAGAGGAGATAAAGTTTCTTCAGTTTTCACAGTTTATTACTCCTTCCTTCTTGAAACACCAGCTCCTTGACTTCCAAGACCCATACACTTTCTTAGCTTGTCTCCTACCTCCCAGGCTGCACTTTCTCAGTCATCATGGCCAGGCCCTCCTCTTTCCAAGCCTGAAATGTTGGAGGGCCCCAGGGCTCAGCCCCAGATGTCTTCTCTCTCCACACACGGTAATCCTGTTCTCTCGACACGTCAATGCTGTTACTGCCACATTTCTAGCTCTAGTCTGGGCCCCTTTCCTCAGCTCTAGGCTCATCTACCCATCTGCTTAGTCTATGGCTCCATCCAGTTTTCTGAAAGGTGTCTCAAACTTAACCCATCCAAAACCAAACCCTTGATTCCACCCCAAGCTATGTGCCCCTCTTGGGTCCTCCCCATTGTAGTAAGTGGCATCACCACTCACCCAGTTGCTCAGGCTCAAATCCTTGATATTGTACCTCACTCCTCTTTTCTCTCAGGCCCTGTGTTCAAACCCCGAGCAAATACTTTGGGCTCTACCTTCAAAATACAACCAGAATCCAGCCACTTCTCACCCCCCTTCAAGTACCAGCTTGGTCCAGCTCATCCTTCTTTGTAACCCGTCCTTCTGCGGTAACCACCTACCTGGTCTCCCTGCCGAGTTCTCGCCTCTACACTTCTTCCTCCACTCCGCTAGACAGTTCTGGTAAAGGATGAGTCAGATCGTATCATTGCTCTGCTCAAACCCTCCGATGGCTTCCCCTCACACTTAGAACAAAAGCCATGATCTAATTTATATGACACTCAAGACCTTACATGTCCTGGCCTTGCTGCCTCCTCCTCTTCATTTCCCACCCACCCTTCCCCGCGCGCTCGCCCTGCCCCAGACAGGTCAGAGGAGCTGCCCTATAGTTCCCCAAACCTGCCAAGCACATTGCTGCTTGCAGGAGGTTTGCATTTGCTGTGCCCTCTGCCGGTAGGGCTCTTCCCACGTCATTAATGTGTTTTGCTTCCTCCCTTCATCCACCTCTCTGCTCACACGTCTCTTCCTCTTCAGGCTTTTCCTAACCCACCTTATGTAAAAGAGAACCCCCACCATTTGGTCTCTAGCCCCTCACTCCATTTTTCCTTATAGCGCTTCTCACTATCTGATGTTAATTTTGGTTGGTTTATTATGAGCGGGTCTCTCCTGTTAGCGTGTAAGCTCCATGAATGCAGAATATTCACCACTGTAGCCCCAGTGCTGTGAACAGTGCCAGACACATAGTAAGTATTGAATAAATATTTGTTGAATGAATTAATGAATAATATCCTAGACATTAGGTCTATTGCTTTTGCTCATTCTCTTTCACTGAATACGTAAATATACAGCTAGCTGTGTGATATTTTATTTTTTATTGGTTTAAGCCACTCCTTACTTATCTAGCCAAAGGTTATGTCAGTTTCATAAGCGCAGAAAATAAGGGAGGTAGGGTCCTCATTACCTAGTACACACCCTGGTAGTCCGATGACATCAGGATGCACACACATAACTTTAATTCAGAACAAGTTTGTTTTTCTTGCTCTTTCCCACAATTGGCATGCACTGGGCAAGTCTGTTAAAAAAAAATCATAAAATCTAGTACACTGCCTCAATTTCCCTAGTGTATCTGAGAACAAGATTGGGTCTGGGAGAAATAGACTAAGGTAAATAAGCCTACACTTTCCTGTTCCCTCTCTCGATGCCACCTCACCCCATTCATGAGGACTGACACAGTGTGGATGGCTGCCACATTCTCTTGTATTACACAGCAAGTCATCTGAGCCTCTGGGAACACTGACCGCACCGCCCTGCAGGTTGCTCTCTATTGCTAAGGCTTTCCCTTGGTTGGCCTGCGTTTCTGACTCCTGGGCCACCCCTCAACCACTTGTGATAGGAGAAAAAGATGTATTATCACATAGCGACTAAAATTTTAGCAATTGGCAAAGATTGGCTTGATGTTCTTAGAATCATCTAGTCTAGTGGTTTCTAAACCTAATTACTTAAAAGAATCACCTGGGCAGCTTTTTAGAAATATAGGTTCCCAGGTCCCGCTCTGCCCCTGGGGTTGGGATAGGGCTCTGGTGTGGCATGCATGTGCATGCACACACACACACACACACAGAGTCGCTCTGTCTCCCTCCTTGTCTCTCTGTAGCAGGTCATGTATATTCCTAGTGATAAAAAGTGCTATGAAGCAAACAAATGAAGGGCAGAAAAATAGGAGTGGAGATTGTGGGGAAGGGTTTTGTGAGGAGGTAACATTTAGTCTGCGATGGAAAGTATTAGGGGAAGAATATTTTGGGCAGAAAATAGTGTGGTGTGTTTACAGAATTAAAAGCAGACCCATGTGACTAGAGCACAGCAAGTGACTAGGGGAGGAGCTCAGAGTGTGGTGGGAGGGAGGGCCTGGGGCCACATCACAGAGGCTTTGCAGACAAGGATGAAAGGTTTGGGTTTTGTTCCCAGTGCTTGTGTGTTCCTGAGAACTTTGAGCACTGTGTGGAGAATGGAGCTCCACAGTGGAAGCTGTGAGACCTGAGCAAGGCTGTACTGTTCTCTGATGGTGAATGGGTCTAAAGTGGTGGCACCCAAGATAGAGAGGAGAGGGTGGTTTCAGGGTGTATATTTTAAGAGAGTCAACGGGACTTGCTGGTGAGTGGGAAGCGGGGTGGGAGAGAGGATGGGGAAAGAAGGATAATGCCGAAGGGGTTCTATTAGAGGCAGTGTAGGATGCTGTTAGGTGCCCCACTTGCCTCATCTGTAAAATGAGTACATTAAGGGACCTCCCGACGGAGTAGGTGGTGAGTTATTTGTTAAGCACTTAGAGTTTGGCACACAGTAAAACACTACGTAAGCATTATTGGAGATGTGGATGATGATGGTTTGTCCAAGGTCGCGCAGCTGGTCAGCAGCAGGTCTAGGATGAGAAGCTTAGCCTCAGGTCAGTGTATTTTGTGCTGCACTGAGATGCCTCCTCAGTTACCTTTGAACGTTTTTATTTATGCAGACTCTTGGTAGAGAGTCTGTCGTTATGGTATGTGATGAGTCTCACTGATTATAACATATGAATGTTGTGCCACACATGATGAATTGCTAGGGTGTTCTCTGCAGCCTGGCATTCTAGGGTATTTTGGCTGTCCATAAAACCATGCTATTCCAGATAAAACGCAGGGCCCAGATAGTGGTAGGAACGGGGTACAGGAAGAGAGACGGTCTATGGATAGATTTTAAATATTAAGAGAAATACCTTCCAGAATATAGATGTGCTCCTGTTGTACACATGCTTAGGCTGGAGTAGGCATATGCACTGCAACAGGAGACGGCATTAAGAGTCCTTCATACCGGAAGTCACAGGTCAGTGCGTGCCAGGAGAATGAAAGAAATAAAGCTAAGAATGTTAGCGTAACTCCCCCAGATTGTCAGGCTCCTGGTGATACATCTTAAAGAAGTGTTTGAAGTGCTTCTATCTGTCAGTTTCAACTAAGCTAATTTTTAAAAATTGCTCTTTGTACTGTGCCTTTCTCATGAACCTCTGTGAGTTTAATGCATGCAATATGTGGGGGGAAATCCTATCAGCCTCAGTTCCCATCCCCCCAAAGTCTGAGAAGCAGATTTTAGAAGCACATTGCTGCACCTGCAAATATGTTGTCATTTTAGTAAATGGACCTGAGACCACGTTCAACGTGTCTTGTAGGAAAAAATTTCAGAAAGAGGTGAGAGAAGATGCCAGCTCAGCCCCTCCTCCCTCCTGTTGACTGTTTTGTTGCACCTCTATCTTAAACGGCGTGGGGAGGACTGTTCTTCATTACCAGGGAATGCGAGTCATTCCCAGACTTGTATGATTGAGATTCCAAAGCATTGCTGTATCCGATGGTCTTATTAAATCCAAGTGTCAGTGCAGCCTTTCAGACTGTAGGGGAGAGCTCAGTTACAGCTGGTGACCTGGTTCCAGTTACCACACAGAGACATGGTGAGAGCGGTGACCCCCTCCGAGCACCCAGAATTCCTCGTGGATGGCTGTTACCAACTGTTCCCAGATTTGGGGGTTTCCTGGTTCACTTCATAGGCTTCCCTACATTTCACCTCCCTGTTTATATCCTAGTTGGGATCTGTATACTTTAGGGGAAAATGTGTCTGTAGACAAGCTGATGCCAAGATTAGCTAGCATCTGGAGGGTACCTCGTTTCAGATTTACTCAGCCCTACCAATGTTAACTTCGCTGTGTCCGGGATCTAGCAAGACACTATCCACTTCCAGCTTGATCCAAACAAAACAAATAAAACATCACTCAGAGAGGGAGGAGACTATAGATGTTGCCAGAAAATTAGTTTGCTCTGTCTCTTCTTTCTCCTAGAATGTTTCACAGCCAATGGTGCAGATTATAGGGGAACGCAGAACTGGACAGCACCACAAGGCGGGAAGCCATGTCTGTTCTGGAACGAGACTTTCCAGCATCCGTACAACACTCTGAAATACCCCCACGGGGAGGGGGGCCTGGGCGAGCATAACTATTGCAGGTAAGATGGGACCACACAGGACTTTAAAAATAAAATCTCTCATCTCCTCTTCCAAGCCCTTCCAACCTTGCTCACAACTAGGGAAAACTTCTTTGTTCCCTTTTGGCCAACTCAGAAGGGTTTTCTTGATACTATTTTAAAAAATCTTTCTCCCACACCTTGTGTGCACGCATGCACGCACACACACACACACATAATCTACTACTCTTTTCAACTTGAGTTGCTTTGATACAAAGTTCTGGTTTTCAGAATTCTGCTTTCTTGTCTGATCACTTAACATGTCTCTTTGGGAGGGTTTTCTTAGCTAGCCCTACTACCAATGGACAATACACAGCTTCTTGAGCTGCTGTGAACGTGGTGGTCAAGCAGAGCACCATCTGTGCCCCAAATCTCCCTGTTTCTGAGCAAAGGAAGCTTCCCTGCGTTATCGCACCTCCTGCCAGCCCGGATAACCTTGCTCTGAGAGCAGCTGTAGCCCTCAGATTTGTGCTGTTTCCTTCCTTTCGATAGACCAAGGTGTTTCTTTGCTCTTCACCTCTTGTCTGACTCCAGCAGGGGCGCTTAACCTGCAATCCATGGTGCTTCAAATATGTGCTTGCGATTTTCTGGGGAGACGATCCATGGCTCTGATCAGATTCTCAAAGTTATCTGTGATCCAAAACAAGTTAAGAGTCTCTGGTTTAAAGGGACCAGAGCAAAGAGTCTAAGTACTTTTGGCTATAGCTACATTTTAGCTGTTTATACCCAAGATCTTGGTAACGTAACTCACGGTTCAGCAATTTGTTGAATTTAATTATTATTAGGACAGGTGCAAAGGCAGCCTCTTGAGCCGCTGGGACAGGGAAGAGTGATCACTGAGCTACGCTTGGAGCTACACACTGTGTCCTGGGTTCGCCCACGGCACTGTTGACTCAGCTGAGCCAACATAGTTGTACCTGCGTTGCGTGTGCCACACTGTTTACCCTCTGCCCTCCTTACACACCTTTGCTAACGCTCTAGGACCCATGAGGTTGTCTTGAAGTCACCAGGCCTGTAATCCACGTTATATTTATCCCTATGCCTTTAGCATGTGCCTTTCCTTCACCTCTGTCCTAATTTGTGCCAACTGGCTGTTCCCCCATAGTTGCTGTTGCACTGTTTTTTAGTTTATTATTATAAAAATATTAAAAGCTTTCCAAAAAAAGATTCTCAAACCCTACAGATCCATATTGTTTAAATAAAGTCCCCCATTTTACCTCTTTCCCAAATCCTCCAGACCCAGCTCCACTTCCCAGAGGTAACAATTTATGTATATGCTACTTCACACTTTGCTTACGAATCCTCATTAAGTAGTTCTTTTGCATTTCATTCTCAAAGTTATATGTGTTCACTAACAGTTTTTTGCATAACTAAAAAAGTTAACCCTACTCCATTTCTGGTTTATTTCTTTCCCCTAAGTTTTTCTAATCGTAGAAATAGTTGGGTTGGGTTGGGAACAGTGTTTAGGAAGAGAAACCAGTGTTTGTTTTTACATTATTACTTATCTTCTGGCTCTACAGTATCTTTCAGTAGTGGGCTCTTGGTTTATTTTATTATTCTGTTGTTTTCTATCAAGCAAGTCTTCTCAGAAGTGCTCTAGTTTTTAAATCTGACTTTAAGTAAATTTTAAATTTCCAATGAGGTTTAATTCATATGACAAATTTCTTTCCTTATAGATTGGCTCCCACTTCTACCCATAGGCTCCCAGAAATGCACCAGGAAACAGGCGTTAAAGAGCGGTGAGAGCCAGGGGCAGCCGCCTTCTTCCTTAGCCCGGCCAGCAGCCGTCTCCTTTGATTTGAAGGAATGTACCAGACCTGAACCACCAGTTTACACTTCAACAAAGGGAGGCTGAAATTGTAGATTATTATCACGTCAGAGAGCCCGGGCCTTTCGTTTTAGCATTGTGGTGAAGTCAAAGACAAATGTACTTGTTCTTTATTAAGCTATTCTGATGCCTTTCGGAGTGGTTTTGACATTGTTAATAAACAGTTGTTTTCTAAGGTCTTTACCAAATACTGCATCAAAGCTAAACACTGAATAGAGGGAGGAAGATGGCAGTGAAATACTGTTTGAAGAAGAGCTTTGTACCCGTTCTCCTGCTTTGATTTCTCAGCTGACATCTGACACCATGTTTGTCTTGTGCCATGTTTCCAGACCCATCACAGTTCAAATGTCTGAGAGATGGGGAGTGATGGGAACGCACTTCTCTGGGATCGACATATCTGGATTAGAGGGGAAGGCAGGGAGACTGGGAAGAACAGAGTTGGCGCTGGCACCTGCCTTTGGGCACAAAAAAATAAAAGGACCCTTTGTGTTTCAAGGCGGCTTATCTTTTGGGCCGCACAATAGGCTTATCCCTCCCAGGCCTGATAGGGGTTGCTCCAAAGCTCGGCTGCAGGGTCTTTATGCCCATTTCCGGCCTAACCGGAGTGTCAGGTTTCCAGTGTTCTGAGTCTCAATAAAGGGAGCTTGGAAAGCAGTGAAGAAAGGCAAGGCTTTGCTCTGTGTCCAGGAGCCTCTGCCATGTTTTGCTCTATTTCAGCAGTCATGCCCTTTATTGTCACGGCATCTCTGAGTTAAAAAGATCCCAAAGGGCGTTTATTCCAAGCCACTCATTTAGAAATGTAAATAAATCTTTTAAAAATATTATTGAAATATCAGAAGTAGGTACCAGGATTACAGGATTGCATGTTCTAACTGAAACTCTTTAACATAGTTTTCTTCTGCATTCCCTTGAGAAGTTAATATTTTGAGGTAGAAATAAGACCCATTTCAATCAGACATGAGTTGGATCAGCCTAATCCTGGTGAAATCTTGTCAGTGGAGTCTAGATTATGTGAATTCTATTTTATTGTTTAAAAATTACACAGTGTTGTTCATTGTAGAGGAAATAAGAAAATAGAATCCAAAAAAGAAAAAAAAATTAAAATTACCAATAGTCCCATCATCCAGAGATAAATACTTTCAAGGATTTGGTGTATATCCTTCCTTAAATACATCTTTTCAAATAATGGGATTGTGTCATCCATCGTGTTTTAGAACTACCTTTTAAGAAAACCTAGCAAGACATTGTGAATATCTTTCCATATTAATAAATGTGTCTCTATACCACATTTTTACTAGCTGCCTAGCATTCCCTTATATGGGTATAACGTATTTATTTAACCAGTGCTTAGTTGTTGGGTATTTGTTGTTTCTAATTTTTCAATATTATAAAAATGCTGCGATGAGCATCTTTATACATAAAGATCTCCTTAGAATAAAGTACTAAAGGAGAAATTGCTGAGTAAAGGGAGTTTGCATATTTTTAGGGCCTTTGACTGTAGTTACCATACCCCTATCCTGACCGTTTGCGTCCTTTCGCATTCTTGTCCGCATGTGCTCTCTCAGCTGTGGACGTCTCCACTGTTCACGCTTCAGGCGCCAGTGCTGTTTGGCATGGTTTGTTCAGTGGTCAGTTGTCGCGGTTACGCTGTACTGAATTTGTGTAAACATATTTTCGCCTTTGCTCACTCCCCCGGCCACCGCCCCTAAACTCTGAAGTATATGTCGGAGTGGATGAATGTGTTCTTATAGTATTAATCATTTTTTTCTTCTTCCTAAAAGGTGCCATTGAGATAGATACCAATTATTAGAAATGACACAGAAGCATTACCTTTTGGTAAAACTGAAAAACAATGAGCCAGTTGACTTAAGGCAAGGGAAATGTGACTGGTTGTGTCCTTTTCCCTAACAGAAACCCAGATGGAGATGTGAGCCCCTGGTGCTACGTGGCAGAGCACGAGGACGGTGTCTACTGGAAGTACTGCGAGATACCTGCTTGCCAGAGTAAGACTGATGCACCCTCTGAAGTTTCGGGATGCTGAACCCTTGAGTGCAGAGTGGCGGAGGGCAGGTAGTTCAGGCTGGTGGATTTTGTGAAGCAGGTGAAAGGAGCAGCCTTCCTGAGCTGGGGATTTTCACTTCTCTTGTTGAGGCTTTTCAGAAACGCGGATGTCCAGTTCTCTCAGGACCCCATTCCCTTGATGGATAAGCCCAACCAGAATTCCTGCTTATTAATTTTCTCATGCTGATTCTTTCATGGATAGAGACAGCAACAGCTCAGTAGCAGGCCAGAAAAAAAAGTACTTTGCACTTTTGGGAATGAAGTTTTTAGAATGAATGACGAACCCCTTTGTAGACAGTGAAACTAAGTTATGATACCATTTATTATTTGGATTTGACATGCTATGTCCCCTAAAAAAAAAAATGGTATTCAGTAAATACCTAATTAGATACCCTCCAAAGCCAATGCGATAGTCCTTTTCCTCACATTGACATAAAGATATGTTCTGTTGTTTTTATGATAACACACAGCTTGTTCCTCTCTATTACCAAAAAACCCAGTTTTTTAGCTTTTTACTGCAATGCCTGTTTCCTAAGTGTTTCATGCGTTCATTCCTATGTTTAGTATTTACTATATGCAAGGTACAAAGGCAGAAAGATACTCTGACCTTCAGGGGATATGTAGTGTGGCAGAGAATCTTAGGAAGATACTTTAAAACAAGGTAGAAAATATTTTGGGAAGATTCAGAGCACAGGAACTGAAACTAAACATGGTACAGTGTAGGAATTTACTAATGTAGTGTTTATAATATCCTTTTTAATTATGCCAGAGGAGTGGGGTTTCTTAGTTCCTAGAGCTGAAGAAAAGGACAACTCATTCATAATAATTCTGCTTGGCTTGTTTTTTCCTTATTATTTAAACCTGCTCCTTGCCCGGCCACATTTCTCACACCTCAAGTCAGAAGGCTGTGTCTGCAGAGTGATAGGGATGTTCCCCCGGGACCTGGGACCCTCTCACTCACGCCCACTCAGCAGTCTGCATTCTGAGGCCTCCAGGAGAAAGGGCAGCCCTTGACGCGGTGCTGCAGGCCCGTGCTCACCTTCCATAAGTTAAACTTCCAAATGTCGCCTCTGCCTGGCATTTAGGCCCTCACTTCACTGTCCTCCAACCCGAGTGTGCCTTGATTCCATCCCCAAACTGAGAAAACAGTGAAGACCAGAAGAATGGGCTTTTGCTCAGTCTGCTTAATCAAATTTTTAAAATGGAAAACATCTCATTTGGCTCTAGTTATGTAAAGAAGAAAGGGGCAGGGGGAGAGGAAAGCAGATTTTCTTCGGTCCATTTGTTTTACACAAAGATAGTCTTTTAGTACCAGCCTATGTCATTCTCTCAGGAATGGCGAACAGGGGATTTCAATCTGGGTGCTTTTATTTGGAAAGATAATCCTCAACTTGCATTTATAAAATATAATTTGGGCCGGTGGGAGCTGACTCATGTGGTCATTGAAACTAAGTTCCAGAAGAGAGAATTGTAGCAAAATGGTACAAACCATCTAATACCCCTCTAATTCGTAATTTTTGCCAGAATGTGCCTCACTCTTCCAAAAAAGGAAAATTAAACATCATTTCCCTTTATTATGGCCCTTTGGTAACCCTCTCAGAGTTTCTAAAACTGTCCTTGAAATGGTCTGGGTAGGGAGGTGTACAGAAGTTGGGAATGAAAACTGGGGAGTACTTGGTTTGGGAGGGGAGGGGGAGTGTCTGGTTTGGTTCTTTGATAAACCCTTCCATTTGTCCTGTGGGCACCAGGGTCCCCATCACGCCGAGCCTCAGACCTTGAGTCTGGCAGAACATTGTGCTTTTAGTGTGTCTGATTAACATAGTTGAGAAAAACTCCTGTGCTATTTGCAGCAAGAGACCTCGGTAATTGCCTAGTGGACTCAATTGAGATACAGCCTGCCTATTTTAGGCCAGTTTTGCCCTATTTCTGGATGTGGAGTCATAATTTTCATGAATAATACTAACCCTCTGTGTGAAGCCCACTATTCACGATTAGCATTGAATTTGTCATACAGAAAAAGGCCTGTGACATGATCAGATTCCTGGAAAGTTCATATCTGAATATAACAGACCCAGCAGGAGCCAGGGGGAAATGAATGTTTAGGGACAAAGCAGAATGTGGTTGAATGGTGGGCCATTGTGCGGAGACCGGAATCTCTGCCCCTCAGCGTGTTACATAGAGAGCTAAAACAAGCAGGGCGGCCGAGATGAAGTATGATTCAAAAAAGGGCAAAGAGAAATTTGAACTGTGCTCTTGACCTGTAGAGCCTGGATCAGAACTTACTGTTAAAAGGAGAACAACTCTGAAGAAATTGGCTTTGCTCTTCAAACCACTTCTGCCAGTATGTTTCTCAGAAACCCCGAGTTCTTATTACAGATAGAAGAAATACAGATTTTTAAAAGTAAATTCCAGCATCATCAAGTTTACCATCCCTCTAGATCCCACCCTCTAAATCTCTAAATCCTGTTGGTTTGGCCATTGAGGGGGAAATCATTTGGCTTAACATCCATCCTTTGCATATCTCTCTTTTGTTAAATAATCATCCTCATTCTAATCCTCCTTTATTTCATTGCTTTTGTGGGACGGGCCTGTATCAATCTGAGCATGGCTTTTTACCTGCAGCTTGTTTATAAAAGTTTTCTACAGTTTTTTAAAAGTAAATAATCTAGTTGTGAGTGGGAAGAGGAACCTGCAAATGACATTTAAAGGTAAATATTATTTTCTTCACATAGCTAATTTGGGCCTAAGGCCACGGGTCTGAAGAAAATTTACCTTGTCATCTCTGAGAGCTATTTTTTGTTTGCTATAAAACATTCACCTGGTTTCTACAAACCCAATATAAAAATTAATCTTTAAAATAGTTAGGGAAATTTGAATACAGGCTGAGTATTAGATTATATTAAGGAATCACTGCTAATTTTATTAGGTACAATAATGGTATGGTGGTTTTATATATATATATTTTTTTTAAGTCCTTTTAAATTAATGATACATACTGAAATATTTGTAATTGAAATGATATATCTGGGATTTGTTTTAAAACAGTCTAGCTTCCCAAAGAGTGAGTGGGTGGGGATGAGGGAAATGGATGAAAGAAGAATGGTAAAAAAAAAAAGTGAGTATGTGTTGATGCTGGTGACGGGCTCCTTATTCTTTCCTACTTTGTGTATGTTTGAAAGTTTGTGTTATAAAAAAAATTAATTTTATAAAATTTTAAAATTTAAATATTAAAAAATGAATACATTTAAACAACAGTCAAAGTGTCTGGATTCAAATGTATGATGTGATTAACCTAAACTGTGATACTCTTACCAGTAGCATACCGGTGTCTGAGTTAGCTATTAAAGTTTTAGTCATTAAGTTTGTTAAAACTACTAGTTATTATTTAAAGTATTTAAACAAGCTATTTAAAGTTATTAAAACTATTAATTATTATAGTTAGTTATTTAAAATTAATTATTAAAGTTTAAAATCACAAGGACTTTAGAAGTTATTAGCTGTGACAGATTACGTTATTTAAGCTCCAACCATATACCAGGACTTGTACAAAGTGGGGGATACAAGGATAGCATGGTCTGCAGCCTGTGGGGAGCCCCTAGTTTTGGACCGAAGACAGACACATAAACAGATAAGCATATGCAAGCTTCACTATAATAAGTGAGATGAGCAAAAGGTTGGGAGCACTGAAGAGGGGCGTCTGCCCTGGCGTGATGGGAGGCAGGAGTTACTGTTTGTCAAAGAGGGCTTCTGGAAGAAGCGGGGTCTTAGTGCAGAGCTTCTCCAACTTTAAGGTGCACACAGTCATCAGGGATCTTATTAAAATGCAGATTCTGATTCCTTAGGTCTCGGACAGGCCTGAGACTTCGCCTTTCTAGCAAGCCCCTGGGATGCTGGAGCTGCAGGACCACACTTTAAGTAGCCAGGTCTAAACGTTAGGTTTGGTCCCAGTAGGGAGGACTTTGGAGGCAGAGGGAACAATCACGCGCATGCACACGCAAGCACACACACAAATTCCCAAGCAAAGTCAGTGTTGCTGAGACATAAATTTTAAGAAGGTCAGGAGATGAGGTCTGAGAAGAATGAGATGGGGCACATAATGGAAGGTCTTGTGGTCTGGATACAGAGCTTGGCTTGACCCAGGAAGATGGTAATAAGGCTGAGGAGAATACAGCGTGTCAGAAGGAGACATTTCTCTATAGCTTTTTAAGCCTCCTTATTAGGGATTTGGGGCGAGGTTGCTCCCTCTTAAGCCATGAGAAGTTCTCTATGATTGTAGCATTGACATAGACCAGCCCTGACAGGATGTCAGCGAGAACACCTCTGCAATATGGGACCTTTGGTTGATCTCAGCCAGTGACTTCCCTGGCTCAAGTTCCTTTTAATTAAATGACACCCTGACTTTGTTAAAATAGATTTCTTGTTCCTTACAAAAATGTAGCCCCAAAAAACAGGTTTTGAAAGCTTCCAATCGTGATCCCTAATAAGAGTTTTTGAAGCTGTGTTCAGAGTTTGAGTATAAAGCCAAGGGCACTTTGGCAGTGGTGGTCAAGGCAGTCTCTCGCTTACAGAAAATGTTTTGTTTCTGTCAGCATTTTCCCTATTTTTAATGTCAGCGCTGATTTTTAGTATGTTTTAGCGTTTTTTTCAGCTATTATTGAGTACCTACTATGTAGAAAGTACTTATACAGTCATGCTCCACGTAACGAGGTTTCAGTCAACGACGGACTGCATGTAGACGCTGGTCCCATAAGATTAGTACCACGTAGCCTACATGTGTAGTATAGGCTGTACCATCTAGGTTTGTCTGAGTACACTTTATGATGTTCGCAGAGCAACGATGTCGCCTAATGCTTATCCCCATTGTTAAGCGACGCATGACTGTATTCACTTTATCTTATTTAACCTTTTCAACAACCTTTTAAGCAGGTGGTATGTCCGCTCTCCCCAGCCCCTGTTGTTCAGATGAGAAAATGAGGCTGGAGTAGTTAAGTGATTTGATGAGGATTAGACTGAGCCAAATAGGATTTGAACCTAGGACTCCTAATGGCAAGACCAGTGCCCTTTCCTTTCAGTACTTGAGAACAGCCCCATTTCCTTTATTTCCTTCAAAATGGGGCCCCTAGGATGGATCCAGGCCACGGTTGAGATCATTCTTGAGAGTTTTCTTTGTGGATTTTTTGGGAATTAGAGTTTGAAATTCTGATAGTATGCCGAATCATTAAGATTGCCTTTTTGACATTGTGGAAACCAAAGGATTAACTCAGTGGCGACAGAGGGTCTGCAGTTCAAGCTGTTAGCTCTAAGTCGTTTTCCTTTCTTCTTTGGGTTTGGGAAATCCCAAGCCCCAGGAGTAAAGCAGGCTGCGATGGTATCCAGGAAGCATTTGTTGCACAGCAGAGCCACTCTGTAGAATGTTGGGCTGTCTCTGCGGGTGTTCCAGCCCAGCTGCTCTCAGCTGGGAAGGGGCTCCCCAGAGTTGGACTCTGCATGAGACACTGCATCAGCCGCCTTGTCCAGGCCTCAGGGTTTCTCCCACCTTGTCTTCATTGCATGGGCTGAAGTTCGTCTTGAAAAAGACACGTCTCTGTGCATCATTAATTACAGTTAAAACGAACCTCAAACTTTGGCTGACAGCCAAAGCAATATTGACATGAACATTAATAATATGAATTATGCAGACTAATCTTTTCACCTCTTCTGTCTTTCCATTACAATACTTAACACTTTTATTTAATTGAACCCTTTTAGGCTGTCCAAATTAGCATTGTCAGAACCATGTTTTATATTGTTTATTCTTGTTCTCCCAACTAGACTAAGCTTTTCAAAGGCATGAGCGAGGGAGCTCTGGAATTTCTATGAAGGAGAAACTTAAGGTAGGAAGGGGAACGCAAGGATTTCTCCTAAAGCTGTATTTGCATAGCAGGTGCCCTCACTTTCCTTGGATTGTATGTTTACTTATGGAGGGATGCTGATGGAATTTATGGGAGCTTTATCCCCTCAAGCCGCTTCCTGGGCAGTCACTGAAAAGAGCCATATATTTTAACAGTCTTCCACAACATCTAGCCCGGTGGAGGCCGTAACAGGTGCTCACTAGATATTTTTGATGACATGATGTCACATCTCTTCCAGTAAGAGACACAACAGGAGCTAGTGGAAAGAATGTGGACTTCAGAGTCACACTGGCTTAGGTTTGAATCATTACTCATTTAATAGCTTACAGCAAAATGACTCTCCCCTGAGCCTTGGTTTCCTCCTCTGTGCCTTCAAGGGTTATTTTGAAGATTAAGTGAGTAAAAATATACGTAACCCTAAGTCCAGGACCTAGCACATGGTAGGCATGAAAGTTCTAGCAGGTATTGTGGTGGCCCGTGCTTTCCCCAAGGAATGGACTACCATTGGCATATTCCTGTCATCTAATTCCTAAATAGGTTCCTCCTAGCCTGTGTTTTATTTGTCATTCCTTTTTTATCTGACTGGCCATGGGGCTCAGTAGCGTGCCTCATGGCCTCAGCTGCCGTGGCGGCCATTCCCCTGGGGCCTGGTGGGGTACTGCACTCTGGGAACACAAGAGGCCCCACATTTGTTCTTACAATGCAGTTTATGGTTTCAGATCTGACATGTGCTCGATTGTTCTTTGTTTTTGGCAGTGGATATTATTTAATTTTCCATAAAAAAATACAGACTTTCTGAACCAAATGGACATTTTCTTTGGTGACAGATATATACTGTATTTCCAAAATGTTCTAAAGCACAGTTGTGTAAAGCATACAAATAACTTAAGAAGGGAAAATCATTCAGATCAATAAGGATGATTTTACCAAAAATCTTTACACTAGCACTTGCCTGTGAGAAATATACAAAAACATAAGAAATAGTCCCTACCCTCAATCTTATGATATAATTAGGAATCTGAGTTATAAACATAAGAGAAAATTGGAGAGCAGCCCATCACTTATATAAATAAGATTGAATTATGAGATACAGTGCTGTGAGTATTTGAAGGC
The DNA here is from genome assembly GCF_021613505.1 of Equus quagga. Classification (NCBI taxonomy): domain Eukaryota; kingdom Metazoa; phylum Chordata; class Mammalia; order Perissodactyla; family Equidae; genus Equus; species Equus quagga. The sequence goes on from NC_060281.1 coordinate 85,752,321, forward strand.
AAGAGGGCTCAGTCAGGTTGTGCAACTTGGAGGCATCGTTACGGAGAAGGGTGGAGGGGCTGCATGGGTCAGGGCACAGGTCAGGGAATAGCCTGGCAGACTTGAGGAAGGGCACGGGATTGGTGTGCATGTGGGTTGGGAACCAAACTGCCTGAGTAGAGGAGTGGACAGAGAGGAACTGGGTCAGACTCTGAAAGCCAGAGTTGAGTAGATGGGGACTGACATGCTGAAAGCCCCAGTTTAGGAAGATGAGCCCAGTGTCCTTTTACAGGACGGATCAGAAGAAGGAAGTTTGGGGAGCAAAGAATGGGTGTGGATTTCTAAATCCAGGGGATAAGGGCCTGGGCTATGATGACAGCAGTGAGATAAGACAGGAAGGGTTAAATCCAAGATGCATTTAGAAAGAAGACAGAACTTGATGACAAATGGAATATATAAGGGATGAAACAGCAGGAAGAGTAAGAGATGACTCTGTGTTTCTTTGCCTGGGATATTTGCGGTGTCCCTGAAAAAAAAGTACAAGTCAACAAACTGAGCTCCTCTTCCCAGAGACACAGCTGTATCATTCCTCTTGAACTTGGACTGACCTTTTGTCAAGTAAGGTGTTTCAGTTGTCTGTTACTGCATAACGAGCCACCCCAAACCCCAGTGACTTAAAACAACAACTTATCATTTCTCCTGATTCTGTGGGTTGGCTGAGTTTCAGCTGGGCAGTTCTTCTGCAACTCTCATCTGGGCTCCATCAAGTGGCTGCATTTACCTGGGGACTCTGCTGGGGCTAGGACATCCAAGATGGCTTCAGGCCTCGACCTGGACTACCTCTTTTTTCAGTAGCATATTCAGATCTCTTCTATGGTGGTTGGTTTCCAAGAGAGAGGGAGCAGAAGCTGCCAGTCCTCTTAAGGCATGAACTCAGAAGTCCACCACATTCTGTTGATCAAAGCAAGTCGCAAAGCCAGCCCAGATTCAAGAGGAGAGGAAATTAATTCCAACTGTTAAAGTGGGGTGCAACACACGTGTACAGGGAGAGGAGAAATTATTAGAGCCTCCTTTGGAGACTGTCTACAGCATTAAATCACCAGAAGTTAAGTTTCAGAGAAGGAACTCCCACTAGAAGAGAACTACCACAGTGATGCATCAGGGCTGTATGGGGGTCAGGACCCTTAGGAACTCTTACTACCTTCCCTAAAGGTAAAATTTCATAGGGGAAGAAAAAGCTGTGGTTACTTATTTATTTGGGTGAGTTGATAGAGACTCAGACACAAGTAGGGCTGCTTGAAGGATCAGACTGACTGAAAGGGAGAGTTGATGTTTAGAATAAAGTTGTAGAGGTAGGGTGGGGCCATGTTGTGATAGGACTTAGACGAAGATGGCAGCTGCCAGATTTGGAATGGAAGTTGCAGATGGACAGGATAGGGTGCAGTGTGCTAGGGGTCACAGGCTGAGAGGGTGGAATAATCCACACTTACCCCATCGATGCTCTGAAGGAAGTATTCTAAACAATTGGTCCTCTAATAGGACACCAGCAGAATCATCTCCTGTGTACTTAGTCCTTGTTCCCACAAAGGGGAGAAATCAGCTGCTGAGGCACCAGGGTGGAGTCCCTGGGGTAGAAGATGGTCTCTGCCACACAAGGTTAAATGACATTTAAAATAAGCAGAGTCACTTCATCGTTTCTGAAGAAGCAGATTTTACTTATAAGAAAAAGTAAAAGTTCTGCAGAGCCAGGGAAGAGTTTTCTAAAACACAGGACAAGAACTTTGCTTCTGGTTTCTTAAATAAATATCTCAGATCTGGTCAGAGCACTGGAATAGAAAACATAGTAACAGTCAGGACTTCTTCCTATGCAAATTACCATCCGAAGATTTGTATTCAAATCGAGCTTTGACCATAATGGGTATGCTTTCTGGCTTTGTCAAAAATTGTTTATTGCCAGCAATAGAACTCACGCAAGCTAACTTGAGCAAAAGGGATTTATTGGAAAGACATTGGGACTGTATCACAGAGCCCAATCCCTGTGTCTCAAGAACCTAGGAAGAAAGTGTTCACTCTCGCCATCTCTCTCTGAGGCCACATGGTCTCTCATCTCTGCCTCTCTCTCAGCTTGGTGTCCATTCTTTTTCCTCTTTGTGGACCAGTAGAATCAGCTCACTCATCGACTCATGTGGCCCCAATATGGCTGCTTGCCTTAACCCCTACTTGACAGAACCCTGTAAGTCCAGTACCTGCAATTCACTAACTGGAATCCCAATTCCAGCTTCCTGGGAGAGAGAATCTGGTGGCCCCAGTGGGAGTCAGCTGTGGCCAGAGGATGGGGTCCTTTGGCGTCTCCCCACTGAGCACAAGTTATGGCAGCAGATCCTCTGAGAAGGTGCCGTGGGCAAGAAGTGGTTCTGAGAACAGGGCTGTCAGCTGCGGCTCCCTGGAGGTGTGTGTAGCACCTTCACATTGAGGCCGCAGTTAGATCCAAATGTACTGGGTGTTTAGTAAGCCTGCCAGACTGCTTCCCAACAGTTCCTTGTGACAGTAAAGAACAGTAGTTCCTGGGTTAATCCAAATAGAGGACCATCTCCCCTCAGCTGCCTCTCAAACTTTGATCTCTGTCAAGAACTCTGAACATCTGAGGAGAATGTTGGTAATTAACTGTCATGGGTTTCATAGCATCCACTGTGATAAACAAGGGGTCTATTTGTATTTTAAGATGATTTTTTAAAAATTGAAAGTGATGGAGCCTCTTTGGTAACAGGAAAAATGCATGACCAAGCCACAGGACTTTAAAGTGGTCTTGAAAGTAAAAAGGAATTTGAGAACAAATATCCTTTTTCAAATGGACTTTTCCTCCCTGCTTCTGGGAAGAGCTAAGGGTGGGACACGGTCTGGAAATCCACTCAGTTGACCAGTAATGCTTTTGAAGACTACATGACGTGTCTCCTCCGGCGAGACTTCGAGCCACACTTTCCAGTGCGAGTCAGAGGGCAGTGGCACCCCTCAGAGGCTGGCCTCAGGGCACACAAAGTATTGAGGGACCAATGTGTCTGAGGGTTCAGTCTTTAATCTCAAGGAGACATTTTCATTTGGCTCCCCAGACTGGCCCTGTAAGGAAAGGGGGCCAGGGACAGCAAGAAAAAAACCATGGAGTGAGAATCTGCAACCCTGGAGCTCACTGCTCTCCACTTCATCATGTGTCCCCATGCGAGGCCCTTAACCTTGCGAAACTGTGATTTCTTCTCTGTCACGTGGGAATAACATCATCTGACCTGCCTTCCTGAAAGGGCTGTGAGTTTCATGTGAGATGCTTACGTGAAAGTGCACTGTACACTTGCCAGATGTAAGAGATTAATATTTTAATATCTGGAATCAAACTCAGTTTTCTGGAGTGGCTGCCTTTGATTTGGTCTTTTAATTTAGTGCTATTTTACTTTTCTTATTACTAAGCCTGTTGTTCTTGTTTGTGTGGTGAATGATGAAAGCCTTATTATATATGATGATAATAAACACTATTTATTCAGCACATACTATCTTGCCAGGCCTTGTGGTGTTTACTTTATTTACATTACCTCACTTTAATTCTCAGAAGAACCCTTTGAGGTCCCTATTGTTCTTCATTCTACTGTTGATGAAACTGAGCTTGGAAAGGCCGTGGAGGATGGGCCAGAATTCACCCTAGGGTCAGTCTGACTCCAAAGCCTGTGTTTGTGATTGCTGCAAAATGCTGGCCGCTTCTGGACAGATGACGGTAGCTCCAATGCCCTTCGGAATATTGCCAAGAACTGGGCAATGAGCATGCAAAAAACAACTCCTGAGCTGCAATATGAATGGCAGAAAGTGGGGAGCATAAAGCCCCTCCCTCTTTTAGAAACTGTTTATTCTGATTTTTCACATAATTCTAATAAGTTTGATAATTTTATTCTAAGCCTAAGAAGCAGCATGTTAAGAAGAGGATAAGCAAAGACTGCAGGCACTGACAGTAGCAAGAAGTAGATAAGACTCCTTCCAGTTCTAATGTTCTGAGGGTTCAGCAGCCTTGGTGGTAACTGAGGAGACAGATTAACTGTTAAAGTCAGACACGAGAATGTAAAAAAGCACTATAGTCGGGGGCCATTTGGTGAAATACATTTGGTGGCCTCAAGCCACCAAGAAAACTTTAAAGTAGGTTAAACTAATTTTTTAAAAGAAAAAACTAATTTTAGAAAAGTTTCATCCAAAATGATAAAGAGAAAATTTTAAGTTTTGAGGTTAATCTCTATGGAAAACTCAGTTATCTAGTATGGTCTTTCTAGGTAGCCAAAGAGGACAGTGAGCAGGCAGGAGGCGAGCCCACCCTTCCTGGCGATAAGTGGACGTTGTGATGCAGATCAGCTCTGCTCTTCATTCGCTGCTGCCCAGGAAGTACTTTACCTACTCACTCCGGGATTTCAGCTGGGGACATGAAACATGCTTGTTCACTCAGCACACAGTTTTAGAGCGTCTGCTGTGTAACTGGGGCCATGACAGGCCCTGGGAATACAATGGTGTGTAGAACATACAGTCCTACCCTTAAGTTGTTCATGGTTAACTGGGGAGAGAGAGACACATAAACAGGTGTTTAGAATCAAACTCAGCATAGGCTGCTGTAGGATTACGCAGCAGGAGCATCTAACCTTATTTGTGAGGGGCGGGGATGATGGGAGGGCCCTGGGGCCTTCCAGGGGAAATGATGCTCAAGCTGCAATCTTATGCAGAGAAGAGTATTCCAGGCAGAAGGAATAGCATGTGCAAAAGTCTAGAGGCCAGAGTCATATGCAGTTGGGAAATTTGCAAATACACTATAATTTGGTTTGGGCTTTATATAGAATGTGAGCCGAGGGTTAGAGAGAGGGGTCATGCTGGCAGGGGAGAGAAGGGGAGCAGCACAAATCAGGCAGGGCCTCGTGTACCAGGTGAGAAAATTTGGACTTTATCCTGAGGGACAACCAGGGAGCTTCGACGGTTTTAGGCAGGGCCCCTGCGTACCTCTCCAGGTCCTGCTGCTTTTCCCTCTCTCTGTTGCTGGTTATGTGCGTTCTTTTTGTTCCTGCGAAGGCCAAGGTCATTCTTGCTTTAGTTCTTTGCACTTGCTGTTCCTTCTGCCTGGAATGTACTGTAAAGATTACTCTGGTTGCAACTTACTAACTAGATTAGAGCAGGGTGAGCCTAGAAACAGGAAGATGGAATAGGAGGGCAATCCACTGGTCTTAGTGAGAGGCGATGATGGCCTGAACTGGAGAAACGACAGCGTGGATAGAGAGACATGGACAGATGTCTGCGATATTTTAGGAGGTAGAATTGACAGTGTCTGGCAAATGATTTATTTGGGCAGCGGGGTTGATCTTCGGGCCATTGATGTTCAAATGGATGGAGCAGCCGCACGATGTGGTCTGATTTCCAGTGATCTTCTTCCTGGTGTGTTTTGGGACCTTTCTGCCCCACTGGAATGTGAGCTGCCTGGATTTGCTCACTGAATTGTGAATAACGTTTATAGGTTCCAGCTGCATTAATACAACCCATGGCCTTGTTTATGTCTCATCTTAACTTTTATGATTATGTGCCTTGGGCTCTCTATAAACTAATACATAATAACATGCTTACTTGTGAGCATAATGGAATAAATGGGACAAAAATCATAGTAAATGACCAAGATGATCATGATCAAGTAGTTCTTATTAAGAACTATTAAATGCGTGGCTCAGGTTTCCATATGCAATGTCCCTTTAACAAACTCGGCTTATATGATTCCCCACCCCCCACCCACCCCAGAGATGCTTAACTCACTGCATTTGTTTAAACCCTAAAACCCAGACATTCCCAAGCCAGGCACCTACTAAACACTGGACTCCTACTGCCTAGAGCTTTTCTGTTTACATTTGCTACTATAGAGATTTGGTTTGTTTCCGAAAGATGCATTTTAACATTTGTGTGGTGAGCCATGTTTGTTATAGTTGAACCACGTGTGACGCAAGGGAGAACGGTAACCACTTGGCTTAGAGGGGGAAGGGTGACTGTTTGGGTTAGCAGAGGTACTTCCTGCCAATTTAAAATGAGCTGGTTAGATGTGGACGGTGGCAGAAATTAAAGCGTGTGTGTATGTATACATATATACATATACATGTGTATATTCTTATATGCCAAAAAACGAATGTGGATATAAAGCTTGTTAAACTGGACCCATGCTGTTTTCCAGTCTTAAAGAAAAAATGCTTTCTAAGAGTCTAAATGACTCACTTTAGAAGTGGATAATGTACAACTCTTAAGTGACCTAGAAGTGCTTCTAGGACCACGCCCCACTCATGTCATTATATCTCCAGTTATATAAACTGTGAGGAGTCAAACAGAGAAAGTAGGGGAAGACTTCATCTGATAGTGGGATGATTCATAAATTAATAACACAGATGGAAAACTAAGGTGTAGACAGGTTGATTTGTCCATAGCCCACAATAAATTCATTTCTTCATTCAATAAACATATATTTAGTATTTATTATATAGGTATATTAGTTATCTTTTGCTGTGTAACAAATTACCCTAAAAGTTAGTGACTTAAAACAACACACATTTATTGTCGCACACTTTCAGTGGGTCAGAAAGCCTGGACATGGCTTAGCTGGCTCCTCTGCTTCGGGGTCTCCCCCAAGGCTGCAATCAAGGTGCCTGCCAGGGCTGGAGTCTCATCTGAAGGCTCCACTGGGGAATCTACTTCAGGCTCACGTCGTTTTTGTAGGATTCAATCTTTGTCGAAACTGAAAGTCGTGGTTTCTTGCTGGCTGTTGGCTGAAGACCACCCTCATTGCTTGCTACATGGCCTTTCTGACACGGCATATTGTTTTATCAAAGTGTGTAAGCCAAGAAAGCAATAGAGAGAGTCTACTAGCAGGCAGAAGTCACAGCCTCTCGTAACCTAATCACAGCAGTAGCATCCCGTCAACTTTGTCGCATTCTGTTGGTCAAAATCTAGTCCAGCCCACTCTCAGGGGAGGGGACTGCACAAGAGTGTGAATACCAGGACGTGGGGATCATTGAAAGCTGTCTCCCACAGTTGGTGCATATGTTCAGGTTTCTTTATTCTCAAATACAGCTTTTTCTACTAGACCAAACCATCTGATTGTGTGGTTACGAAACACTAATATGTTCACTGTGGTAAGCTTGATAGTGGCCCTCCAAAAATGTCTGTGTTGTAATCCCTGGAATCTTTGAATATGTTACCTTACCTGGTATAAGAGACGTTGCAGGTGTGATTAAGTTAAGGATTTTGAAATGGGGAAGTTATTCTGAATTATCCAGGTAGGCCCAGTGTAATCACATGGGTTTGTGTAACAGAGAGGCAGGAGGATCAGAGTCAGAGAAGATGATGTGGTGATGGAAGCAGAGGGAGGAAAGAAGATATGATGATGGAAGCAGAGGCTGGAATGGTGCAGCCGCAAGCCAAGGAATAGGGGCAGCTTCTAGGAGATGGAAAAGGCAGGGAACAAATTCTCCCCTTGAGCCTCCAGAAGGAACACAGCTCTGCCGACACCTTGATTTTAGTCCCACAAGACTCATTTAGTACTTCTGACCTCCTGAACTGTAAGATAATGAATTTATACTGCTTTAAGCCACTTAGGTTTGTGGTAATTTGCTTCAGCAGCAATAGGAAACTAATGACCTTCACCCAAGGACCTTGGGGAAATCCACTTGTGGAGCTTTCTAAGAAGCAAGAGGAAGGACATGGGTAGAATGATGGGCTTCTAAGGGCTTTTCCTGCCCTCCAGTGACTCTGAAACATAATTCACATATTGCAGCTTCTCTGTTTTTAGGAAATTCTTTCTAGTTCTCTTTAATATTAAATTCTATCAATGCCGAACAGGTTAAAAATTTCTTAAGGTTAGTTAAAGGTGGACCTGGGCCTCCCATAATCTTCAAAATAAACCAAAAACATAGCATTTAGCTGAGGACACTAAGGCTTCCATTTTTAAAGCTTATTGCTTGTTATTTATTTGTACCTTAGGAGTGGAAATACTGGCTGAGATGAAAGTACCTGGCACAAATTGCATTTCCTTCTTGGTGTTTCACAGCCAGGTGTTGTGAAATTCTTTTGTTTTTCTTTTTTCTCCAGTGCCTGGAAACCTTGGCTGCTATAAGGATCATGGAAACCCACCTCCTCTAACTGGCGCCAGTAAAACATCTAACAAACTTACCATACAAACCTGCATCAGTTTTTGTCGGAGTCAGAGGTTCAAGGTAATGACTCTGTGGCTGTGTATCTATAGAAAAGGATAAAGATGTATGTGCATTCTGCTGAGATAACTTAAAAATACATGTACATTTTTAAAAAACAACCTGTAAAGCCATGCCATCTACTTGTCTGCCAAGGAGAAGTTGGAGGAGGAGTGGGGCTTGGGATTCAGGAGTGTGAGGCAGCACTGTTGTCTAAAGACCGGGAGAAATGGAGAGGGAAATCTCCAGTATCCGCATCCCTGTTTGACCTCCGACAGAGTTATGTGTTTCCTCGTGCCTTTGTATCTTAGGAGCAGGGACATCTCTGGCTCCACAGAGGATCTGGGAATAAGCCAAGGTAGTGGTTGCTTCCTTGATACATTAAGGGGCCCTAGCCTGCACACCAGTCCAAAATATTTTCTTTCCTTCTTATTCATTCTTCTATCTGAAATTCATTCCTTGGCCGATAAGATTCAATAATACTATTGTTTGTTATATCAAAAAAAGAAAATTCCTTCCTTCCTTCCTTCCTTCCTTCCTCCCTCCCTCCCTCCTCCCCTCCTCCCCTCCTCCCTTCCTTCCCTCCTTCCTTCCTTCCTCCCTCCCTCCCTTCCTCCTTCCCTCCCAGCCAAAAAGTCCTTAACCAGACCCAAGCAGGACGAGTAGCCTGGCAGGGTTCAGGGCCAGTGTGAGGCAGGTGGCTTAGCAGGGTGGTTGGCCCAGCATAATCAGATGATTGGTTGCTTGCAAAGGCATTGAACATAAACGTAAATATATTGAGGATAATGGGAGCCAGGTTTCTCACTGTTGGAGAAGGGAGCCAGGGAAAACTGGAATGAAGCCTACAGTGTTGGACAGGGGTTGAAGTTATTAGTATAGTGCAATCTTGGTTTCTGAAAACTGTTCTTCACTAAAAAGAACTGGAGCTCTTTGGAGAAAACTGCACCTTCTAGACCTGGTTTTGAGAAAATGCTAGGTGATCCTGAAATTACAAGAAAATAAGGAAGGATAGGGACTTGTCTAAAGGACATAGGAACCAGCTTAAAGGGTCTCCACTGGCCAAATAGAGCATAGTTTGAGCTTCAAAACAAATAATGATAGTAATAAATATACTCCATTGAGTAAAGAATCCTCAGATCCACGCTGATATAAATAAGTGAATAAGTAAACAAGGAGAAGAAAAGCATTTCCATATAGGGGAATGCCAACTAATAAATGTAGAAGAAATAGTGGAATTAGAAAGTTCACCATTTGGCAGCCATCATAGTAATAATTGATTCAAAGAACAAATATCAAGGTACGCAAATATCCCAAGTCCTTATCTACTGGTAAATGGGTAAAAGTTGCATGAGGAATAGAATATTTAGATAGTCTCAAAGATCTCCCCACAAAATACTATAAAAGGAAAACAAGTAATTCTGCAGTGGAGAAAACTGGCATATACTACCTAACGCAAGTGCTCAAAGTTAATATCACCAGTGATGGGACAACTCGACATTGTGTCCCACCTGACCTGTCAAGAGCATAACATCACTTTAGTGGTATTTCTGCCCAAAATGCGTAATGTGAATCTGATCATGAGGAAACATAGACAAACCTGAAATGAGGAACATTCTACAAAATGACTGGCCTTTATTCTTCAAAAACATTAAGGTCACAAAGGTCAAGGAAGGACCAATGAACTATTCCAGTTTGAAGGAGACTGAGGAGACCTCACAGTTAAGTACATCTGTCGTCCTGGATTGACTCCTTTTCTACAAAGGATGTGATTCGGGCAGTTGCCAGCTTGAATGGGGGTCTCTGGGTGAAAGGGATGGGGGCAGTTCTTTGTGTTGGTCTTGCAACTTCTCTGCACATTTGAAATTATTTCAGAATAAAAATATAGTAAAAGCATTTGGGGAAATACAATACCTATTAATGATAAAAGCCATCAGCAAACTAGGAGTAGAGGGAAACTTCCTCAACCTGATTAAGAGCATCTACAAAAAAACCCCAAAATAACACCATTTTCAGTAGTGAAAGGTTCAGTGCTTTCTACCTAAGATCAGGAACAAACAATGATGTCTACTCTCACCTCTTCTATTCACCATTGTACTGGAGGTCCTTGCCAATGGAAGAAGGGGGAAAAAAGAAATAAAATGCGTGTAGGTTGGAAAAGAAGAAGTAAAATTTTCTTTGTTTATGGACAACATGATCATCTACGTAGACAATTATAAGGAATCTAGAATAAAAAAGCTTCTAGAACTAATAAGTAAATTTTTCAAGGTTGCAGGTTATAAGGTCATATATATATAAAGTCCTATATATATAAAAGATCTTATGTATATATTCATATATTGTTCATATATATATATATATGAATCAGTTGCATTTCTATACGTTAGCAGTGAACAGTTAGAAAATTTTAAATTCCATTTATAGTAGCATAAATAACTTAAGGATAAATTTAACAAAGGATATTAAAGACCACATAACATTGCAAGGGAAAATTAAAGAAAACCTAAATAAATGGAGACATTGTTCATGGCTTAGAAGACTCAATATTGTTAAAATGTCAGTTCTTCCTAAATTGACCTATAGATTCAGTGCAATCCCAATCAAAATCATAGCATACTTTTTGAAAAAATTGACAAACTGATCCTAGAATTTATATAGAAAGGAAAAGAACCTGTAATAACGAAAATAATTTTGAAAAAGATCAGCTTTGGAGGACTTACCCTGCCTGATCTCAAGACTTACTATAAAGCTATAATAATCAAGAGAGTGGTATTGGCATAAGAATAGTCACATAGATCAGGAGTCCGCAAACAATGGCATCTGGGCCAAATCCTACCACCCACCTATTTTTGTAAATACAGTTTTGTTGCCACACTCCTTCATTTACATATTGTCTGTGGGTGCTTTCATGTTACAACAGCAAAGTTGATTACTTAAGAAGCGACCATATGGTCCACAAAGCTGAAAACATTTACTATCTGACCTTTTATAGAAAAAGTTTTCCAACCTCTGCTATAGATCAGTAGAATCAAATAGAGAGTCCAGAAATAGACTTGTACTTATATGGACAATTGATTTTCAACAAAGATGCCAAGATAATTCAATGGAAGAAAGGATAGTCTTTCAACAAATGGTTCTGGAGAAAAACTAGAGCTCTTTAGGGGAAAAAAAAATGAACCTCTATCTTTACATCACACAATAGACAAAAATTAACTTTAAATTTTACTATTGAAAAAGGAGCTATAGTACTGGCATAAAGATGGACATACAGAGCACTGGAATAGAATTTAGAGTCCAGAAATAAACCCATACATTTACTTAAAGTCAATTGATTTTTGGCAAGGGTGGCAGACTATTCAGTGGGGAGAGAATAGTCTTTTCAACCAGTGGTACTGGGACAATTGGATATTCACATGCAAAAGAATGAATTTGGACCCCATACCTTACACCATGTGTAAAAATTAACTAAAAGTGGATCAAAGACCTAAATGTAATAGGTAAAACTATAAAACTCTTAGATAGGAGCATAGGTATAAATATCCATGACCTTGGATTAGGCAGTGACTTTTTAGTTATGATACCAAAAGCACAAGCAATCAAAGTAAAAATCAGTGACTTGGACTTCATTAAAATTTAAAACTTTTGTGTGTCAAGGACACTATTAAGAAAGTGAAATGATAACTCACAGAATGAGAGAAAATATTTGGAAATCATATATCTGAATAAGGGTCTAATGTCCAGAATATATAAAGAAGTGGCAACAGCACATGAAAAGAGGCTCATTACCATTAGTCTTCAGGGAAATGGAAATCAAAACCATAATAAGATACCACTTCACACAACAGATAACCTAGGATGGCTGTAGTTGTTTTTAAAAAAAAAAAAACTACAAAAAAAAAGGATAAAAACAACTGTGGATGAGGATGTGGAGAAATTTGAACCCTGATACATTGCTAGTGGACACGTAAAGTGGTGCAGCTGCTATGGAAAACATTTTGGCAGTTCATCAAAAATTTAAACACAGAGTTACCTTGTGACCTAGCATTTCCACTCCTAGGTACCCAAGACAGTTGAAAACATATGTTCACATAAAATTTGTGCATGAATGTTCATAGCAGCATTATTCATAATAGCCAAAAAGGGGCAACAACACAAATGTCCATCACCTCGTGAACAGGTAAACAAAATGTGATGTATAGATATACAATGGAATATTATTCAGACAATTAAAAGAAATGAGTTACTGATGCATGCTACAGTATAGATGAATCTTGAAAACATTATGCTAAGTGAAAGAAACCAGGCACAAAAGGTCACATATGGTGTGATTGCATTTGTATTGTGTCAGATTGTTCCAATCCATAGAGACAGTAGGTTAGTGGTTGCCAGTAGGTGGGAGGTGGGAGGAAGTGGGACTACTGCTGATCGGTCTAGGGGTTCTTTTTTGGGTGATGGAAGTATTCTGGAATTATTGGTGCTAGTTGCACACCATGGTGAATATACTAATAATCACTGAAAGTACACTTTAAAATGGTAAATTTTATGTTATGTGAATTACATATCAATAAAAAAAAAGCTTAAAACTGTTAAACTTCTAAAAAAAAGTACAGAAAATCTTATGACATTGGGTTAGACAAAGATTTCTTAAACAGGACACAAAAAACTACAAACCATAAAAGAAAAAGTTGGTAGATTGGACTTATCAGTATTAAAAACTTATCTTCAAAAACCAGAGTTAAGAAAGTAAGAAGATAAGCCACAAACTGGAAGAAAGTAGCTGCCAAGTATATATTTGATAAAGGACTTGTATAGAGAGTATATAAAGAACTCTTACAACTCAATAAAGAGACAACTCAATTTAAAAATGGGCAGAAGATTTGAACAGACATTTCACCAAGGAAGATATGTGGATGGCCAAAAGACACATGAAAAGATATTCAGCATCACTAGTTATCAGGGAAATCCAAATTAAAATCACGATGAGATACCACTCCACATCCACTAGCATGATGAAAGTTAAAAATACTGAAAATGCTAAAAATTAAGAATGTGGAGCAACTGTTACTCTTTTAGACTACTGGTAGGAATGTAAAATGGTACAGCTTCTTTGGAAAAAGACGTTGAAGTTTTTTTTTTTTTTAATCTTTTTAAAAATTTTATTTTTAAGGTTCACATGTGTTGTTCCACGTACGTCTACTCTATCACATCTCATAGTTGCATAATATTCATTCCATCTCTGGTTTTTATCTCATCTTTTTTTTTTTTTTTTTATTAATGTTATGATAGATTACAACCTTGTGAGATTTCAGTTGTACATTTTTGTTAGTCATGTTGTGGGTACACCACTTCCCCCTCTGTGCCCTCCCCCCACCCCCCCCTTTTCCCTGGTAACCACCGATCAGATCTCCTTATCAGTATACTAATTTCCACCTATGAGTGGAGTCATATAGAGTTCGTCTTTCTCTGACTGGCTTATTTCGCTTAACATAATACCCTCGAGGTCCATCCACGTTGTTGTGAATGGGCCAATTTTGTCTTTTTTTATGGCTGAGTAGTATTCCATTGTGTATATATACCACATCTTCTTTATCCAATCATCAGTTTCTGGGCATGTAGGCTGGTTCCACGTCTTGGCTATTGTAAATAATGCTGCGATGAACATAGGGGTGCAACGGACTCTTGAGATTTCTGATATCAGGTTCTTAGGATAGATACCCAGTAATGGGATGGCTGGGTCATAGGGTATTTCTATTTTTAACTTTTTGAGAAATCTCCATACTGTTTTCCATAGTGGCTGTACGACGTTGAAGTTTTTTATAAAGGTAAATATACACCTGTCTTTTGACTCAGCAGTACCAGACCTGGGTAATTACCCGAGAGAAATAAAACCTGTGTCCACACAGGGACTTAATGCATGAGCCTTCACAGCGGCATCACTCATAACAGCCCCAAACTGTAAACCACCCAAATGTCCATTACCGGATGCACAGGAAAATAAATTGTGGGATATCCATACTGTGAAGTACTACTCCGCAATAAAAAGAAAAGATATAGTACAACATACTGATACAAGCAACAACACAAATGAATGGCCACAACATCATGCCAATTGAAAGAAGTTAAACACCAAGTCCATGCTGAATTCTAAAGGGATCTTAGGTCTAACTGTAAAATGTAAAACTATAAAACTTTCAGAAGAAAACAGAGGAAAAATTCTTTATGACCTGAGTTTAGGTGAAAAGTTCTTAGGCATGACACCAAAACCATGATCCGTAAAAGAAAAAATTGGTAAATTTTAATTTGGACTTTACCAAAATTAAAAACTTTTTCTCTGCAAAAGACATTTTTAAGAGAATGAAAAGACAAGCCATAGCCTGGGAGAAAAATCATGTATGCAATAAAGGACTTTGTATCCAGAATGTATTAAAACAAAAAAAAAGAAAAGAAAAGAAGGAAAAGAAAAAAACTCTAGGGGCTGGCCCGGTGGCCTAGTGGTTAAGTTCACGTGCTCCACTGCAGGCGGCCCAGTGTTTCATTGGTTCGAATCCTGGGCGCGGACATGGCACTGCTTTTCAAACCACGCTGAGGCAGCATCCCACGTGCCACAACTAGAAGGACCCACAACGAAGAATTTACAACTATGTATCAGGGGGCTTTGGGGAGAAAAATAAAATCTTTAAAAAAAAAAAAAAAGAAAAAAACTCTAAAAACTAAATAGTAAAAACACACACCAAAAAAACAATTAAAAAATAGGCAAAAGACTTGAACAGATATTTCACTAAAGAAGCTATGCAGATGTAAAATAAGCACATAAAAAGACATTCAAAATCATTAGCCATTAGGGTAATGCAAATTAAACCCACAATGAGATACTGCTACATAGCTATTAGAATGGCTAAAATAAAATATACTGATAGGGAGCTGACCTGTGGCGAGTGGTTAAGTTTGTGCGCTCCGCTTTGGAGGCCCAGAGTTTCCCCAGTTCGGATTCTGGGCACGGACATGGCACCACTCATCGGGCCATGCTGAGGCGGCGCCAATCCCACATGCCACAGCTGGAAGGACCCACAACTAAAAATACACAACTCCATACTGGGGGGCTTTGGGGAGAAAAAGGAAAAATAAAAAATCTTAAAAATATATGTATATATACTGATTATGACAAGTTTTAACAAGGATATGGAACAACTGGGACTCATACATTGTTGTTACGAATGTAAAACGGTACAGTCCTTCTGGAAAACAGTTTGGCAATTTCTTATCAAGTTAACCACTTACCATATAATCCAGCAACCCCATTCCTAGGCATTTACCCTAGAGAAATGAAAACACATTCACACAAAAATCTGTCCACAAATGTTTATAGCGGTTCTGTTCATAATCATGAAGTCTTGAAACAACCCAGTGGATTAACCAACTGTGATGCATGCATACAGTGGACTACCGCTCAGCAATCAAAAGGAGCGAACTATCGATACACGCACCAATTTGGATGAACCTCAGAGACATTAATGCTGAGTGAAACAAGGCGGTCTCAAAAGGTTACATACTATATGATTCTGTTTATATGATATCTTAGTCTGTTCTGGGTGCTATAAAAAAGTTCTGTAGACTGAGTGTCTTAAGCAACAGACATTCACTTCTCACAGTTCTGGAGGCTGAAAAGCCCTAGATCAAGGCGTTGGCAGATTTGGTATCTGGTGAGGGCTTGTTTCCTGATTCATAGACGGCTGTCTTTTTGCTGTGTCCCACATGGTGGAATGGGTGAGGGGAGCACTCTGGGGTCTCTTTCATAAAGGCTCTAATCCCGTTCCTGAGGGCTCTGCCCTCAGGACCCATTCATCTCCCAAAGGCCCCACCTCCAAGTACCATCACATTGGGAATTGACTTTCAAAATATTAATTTGCGCAGACATAGACATTCAGTCTATAGCATACGACATTCTTGAAAGGACAAAACTTTGGTAATGGAAAACTGATTAGTGGTTATAAGAGGGGTTATAGGAGGGGAACTATAAAGCGATAGCACAAGGATGGTTACTGGGGCGATGCACCTGTCCTGTATCCTGACTGCAATGGTGGTTGCACAAATATATACATGGGCTAAAATTCATAGAACTATACGCCATGTAAATAGTTTTACTGTATGGTAATATAAACAATAAAATAAAAAATTTAAGTGGGGCCTATAATGAGTTTGCTGGGAGAATTAGCTGGAAAGCACTTACTGCTGAAGGGGGAGCATGGTGGGGTGCATAGTTACTAGTCAGCGTGTGATGAAGTGTGTGAGGGTGGGACAAGGGAGAGGTCCCAGGACAAGGTGGGCTGGGAAGATGAGGCTGGTTGCGTGCTGGGGATCGACCCTGCCAGGCTCTGTTGGGTCACCTGACACCCTGACTGATGCTTACCAAGTGCTGCTTCTCTGTTGTGGCAGTTTGCTGGGATGGAGTCAGGCTATGCTTGCTTCTGTGGAAACAATCCTGATTACTGGAAGTACGGGGAGGCAGCCAGTACTGAGTGCAACAGTGTCTGCTTCGGGGATCACACCCAGCCCTGCGGTGGTGATGGCAGGATCATCCTCTTTGACAGTGAGTATGCCCCGTGCTTGTCACTGCCCAAGGCACAGGAACCCTTGGGCCAGGGGAACAAGCCGGCCCACCCTCCTTACCCTCTATTTATTCATTCATTCACCCAGCAACACTAATTAAGCGCCTACTGCAGGCTGGGTACTGACCAGACCCCGGGGATACAGCACTGAACAAGCAGACTCACAGCCCCTGTCCTCTAGAAGGGAGGACAGACATTTAACAAGTAATTAATTGTAGTTGTGCCATGTGCTTTGAAGATGTGGCCTATTGTGAGATGCTTAGACAACCTAGAAAGGGTAACCTTTCCAATTTAATATAGACACTGATATAACTTCAGTATCCGCTTAAAGATCCTCTTGTATTATTGTATTTTCCAAGCCCTTTTGGTGTTTTCTTAGGCTTTTGGGATTTATATCTTAGTGTGATGCAGCTGAGAAGAAGAGTATAAGCTTCGAGTTGGCTTTCCAGGCCTGGTAGTGAGGGTGCCCTTACTCCCCTCCTCTCTGACCTGCCACACTTGTAAGATGCTGGCTAGGGGCAGAGGGTGCTCTGAATGGGGTGTGGATCCAGGGTTTTGACCTCTCCAACACCTTGTCCTAACCTCTAGGCCACCCGATCCCTTATCATAATCCATCGACATCCACTCAGTGGTGGTGAGACTGTGGGAGCCATAGTACCAATGCAGTGCCAGATTTTAAGATGGTAGAAAGGAGATGGTCACAAATGAGACAGACAAAAATAAAAGCTTGAGATTACTAAGATGTACTATAGAGTTTCTAGTGTCTTTTTTAGTCATTAAGCTAGAATAGATATAGTCTTGACATTTCAACTAGGCAGACTGGCTCAATTTTAAGCAAAAATGCCATATGGTGTATCAGTTTCCTAGGGTTGCTGTAACAAATTATCACAAACTGGGTGGCTTGAAACAACGGAAATTTATTCTCGTAGTTTGGGAGGCTAGAAGTCCAAAATCAAGGTGTCATCAGGGCCGTGCTCCTTCTGAAGGCTCCAGGGAAAAATTCTTCTTTGCCTCTTCCTAGCTTCTGGTCATTGCTGGCAATCCTTGGCATTCCTTGGCTTGGAGGTGCATCACTTCAATCTCTGCCTCCTTCTTCACGTGGCTGTCTTCCCTCTGTGTGTGTCTCTGCCTCTGTGTCTCTCTGTATCTCCTTATGAGGACACTAGTCATTGGGTTTAGGGCCCATCCTAATCTAGTAAGGCCTCATTTAACTTGATTACATCTGTAAAGACCGTATTTCCTAATAAGGTCACATTCACAGATACAATTCACAAATTGCCTGGTATGCTCTTAAGCGATAAAAGAGAGGAAATAAACATTTATCGAATACCTAGTTTATATTCAGGCTTTATGTAAATTATCATCTTAGGTCCTCCTGGCAGCCATCTGAGGAAGGCATTATCATTTGAACTCTCATTTTCCAGGAGAGAATCCTAGGGAACTAGACAGTAAACAGAAGCAGGATGTGGGGTTTGCTACCTGTTTTTCTACTTTAAACAGAATATACATAGCATTAATTTTTTAAAATGGAAAATAAGTGTTGGTGAGGATATGGAGAAACTGGGACCCTCACACATTGCTGGTGGAAATGTTAAATGGTGCAGCTGCTTTGGAAAACAGTCCAGCAGTTCCTCAAAACGTACAACAGAATTACGTTATGACCCAGTAATTCCAGTCCTAAGTATATACCTGAGAGAGTTGAAAAGATATCTTTACACAAAGACTTGCACAGAACGTTCACAGCAGCATTATTCATAGTAGCGAAAAAGTGGCACCAACCCAAATGTCCATCAGCTGTTGAATGGGTAAACGGAATGTGGTATATCTATACAAGGGAATATTACTTAGCCACAAAAAGAAATGAAATGCTGATATGTCCTACAACATGATGAACTTTGGAAACATTATGCTCAGTTAAAGAAACCAGACACATCAGGCCATGTATTTTATGATTCCATTTATAGGAAATGTGCAGAATAGGCCAACCCATACAGACAGAAAACAGATTAATGGTTACCAAGGGCTGCGGAGAGGGGAGGAATGGGAAGTGGACTGCTTAACGGATATGGATCTTTTTGGGGTGACAAAAATTTTCTGGAATTAGATAATAGTGATGGTTGCACAACATTGTGAATATACTAATACCACTGAATTGTACACATTAAGATGGTTAAAATAGTGAGTTTTATGTCAATAAAAATAAAATATAGTTTTTATGATAATCTTTCATTCATTTAGCACATTTTTTAAAATTTTTATTTATTTATTTTTTTGTGTGAGGAAGATTGACCCTGAGCTAACATCTGTTGCCAGTCTTCCTCTTTTTTTTGCTTGAGGACGATTGGCCCTGAGCTAACATCTGTGCCAATCTTCCTCTATTTTGTATGTGGGACACCCCCACGGCATGGCTTGATGAGCAGTGTGTAGGTCCGTGCCTGGGATCTGAACCCACGAACCCTGGGCTGCTGAAGCAGAGCCTGTGAACTTAACCACTACGCCACTGGGCTGGCCCAGTTTAGCATATTTTTGGGGGGCATCTGCTGTGTGGCAGAAAAAATTGTTTTATTTAGTACAATGGGTCTAGTGGAGGTGTCAAATGGAAATAATTTGGTTTAAAGTCAGTCATGTAGCAAGTACCATCTTTGATAGTAGAAACGTATCCAGGAGGTTGTACTAGGCCTGACACAAAGATGCACTAAAACGAATTAATTACGATGAAAATAATTGCTGCCTCTGAGTGCTTGCTGTGTGCTAGACTTGATGCTGCGTACTTTTGTTTATTTTTTATTTAATCCTTGCAACAGCCCTGTTGATAAGAAAACTGTGGATCGAAAGATAAAATAATTTGTCCAAGCTAATAAGTGCCAAAGCCAGGATTCAAACCCAGGTTTGTCACATTTTTAGTTTTTCTCTTTTCAGCAGCAGAATCCCTTTTATTAACAATAATAAAATAGATCCTAATAACAGATCCAGTTTAGTGCTTTAATGTGTGTGAACAGAGTTGGCCCGGTTGTTCTGATTATCATCAGATAGGCCCCTTCTGCAGCTCTCCAGAGGCTGCCCTCTCGGGCCTCCATTCACTCAGCTGGGAAGGTTGACCTTCTGAGAGGCTGCATGCTCTAGACTCCAGGGACCCTGATATCTGTGGACTGGCAGGGGCTCCAGACAGTAACCAACTCTAATACTCACGCGCCTCTGCAAAGAAAAGTACAAAATGCAGCCCTGCAGAAATAACCCCTGAAATTTCACCTACTAGAGAGTAAAATAGTTTCAATAGCTCGAGGTCCGCCTCATGGAAATCCTTTTCATTCACTGGATGAGGCTGAGCATCTTGGAGGTGGTGACTATGGACTGTCCTACAACGTGGGAGGGCAAAGAAGTCTCTCCGAAGAGCTTGGAGGAGAAGTTAGATGGTGAGAGAAGGACCAGATTGCAGTCTCTGTGTCCCATAACATCAGGCTCTGCTACCAGCGTGGCTCGAACCCGAGTCTCAGGCAGAATGTCAGTGAGATCCTCCTGTTCTTCACTCCTTCCAGAAGAGCGTCCTGGGCTCCTCGGCTCTAGAGGCACTTAGCCTGCATTTGCACCTCTGCAGAGAGACTACAGAGGCAGCTGGCGGAAGCTGTCTGCTCAGTTACTGTTGCCGCATCAAGTCATTTGTCATAGGCTCTGTGGCTGGTTTTCCAGCAAGCTCTCAGGAGCTTAGGGAGGTCACCGGAGTAGGCCGCGTACTGTGTGTAAATGCAGCACTGACGGAGGCTTCAGAGCCTCTGGTACCCCTGGAATTTGATTTATTGAGTCAATGGAACGAAACAGAAGATGAAGTAGGCCAAGACAATAGTGGGTTACAGGGACTGCCCAGGCACTCAACTTCTCAACTTCTGCCTCAGCTTCTCGGCACTCAAGGGAGAACCACACGGACTGGGCCTTTCCTTGTAACATTAGTTGAGCACTTACATTTACAGGGCACCATGCCGTTCACTTTCCATGCATTCTCTCCCTTAATTCTCATAATACTGTGAAGCAAGTATTATTATCCTTATTTGCCTGAGGAGAAAACTGAGGCTCATAAAAGTTCAGTAACTTGCCCGAGGCCCCGCAGATAGAGATCCTGCCCTTGTGTAATTTATATTTTAGTGGGAAGTGAAGAGATTAGTGGTGAAAAATATTAAGGGCCTGAGGACAGGTAGGATCTCACCACTGGGACTGCATTCGTAATTGTGTTTCATAGGCTCTAAGATGCCATCAATTGTGAGATGCCACATTATTTTACATACCACTGAGAAAAAAAATGCTTCCGATTAAACAATGACATGCGTTGATTGAAAGACAGATCCCAATTTTAAAGATTAAAATGTGGCCCTTAGAATTGATAAAATACCGTAATACTCTTTTCCTTTCCTGGGTGCCAATTCAGTGGAGTCTCATTCATGGCTGGGACCCGTTTGGTTAAGGTTTGTTTCCTGGGACATATCCATCATCGTTCATGTCTAGAAGCAGAGCGCTCAGCTGCATCTGGGGGAAGCTGGCCGTTCCTACTGATGCCTGAAGCTTATTCCTGAAGAAACTGACTGAGCTAATATTGAGGTGGACTGGAGGCTTGAAAAGGTGTTTAATCACAGAAGGCAGGAGGACACTGGCTTTTTGCCACTGGAGGTTTTGCTCAGGTCTGTTGCGTGCCCTCCACCTGCCCAGGTTGTATGTGTCAGGCTAATCTCCCTTTCAAAAAGTAAGACCTTGAATATATTCCTAAGTTTCAAGTTTCCTATTGAATTGTCACTGAATTTTAAGAATCTTACCATAGATGTCATGTGTTTGCTCTCACAATTGCTGTATTGGATGTGCTGTCTGCATGGCTCAAATCTGGGAATCAAAAGTTCTAAGTTGAAGGTCTGTCCTTGCTGTTGAAATATCAATTTAACCTGGATCCTTTATTCTTTACAAATAATAATAATAGTACAGCTAACACTGACTGAGCTGGTACCATATGCCAGATCCTATACTAAACATGTTACATGTTACCAGCTCATTTTAATTTTTATAACACCCCACGAGGGAGAAACTTATTATTTTCATTTTATAGATGAGGTATACAGAGGTGTAGTATATTGCTCAAATTTATAGTTAGTACGTGGTAAAGTCGGGATTAGAACCCAGGAGGTCTTTCTCTAAAGTTTCCATTTTTAAAAAAATGTAGGTTTATTGAGGTATAATTTATATACAGTAAAGATCACCCTTTTCGTTGTATGATTCGATAAGACAGTCAAGATAAAGAACTTTTTCATCACCTCGGAAGGTTCTCTTATGCCCCTGTGTGGGCAGTCCTCTCCCCGACCCCCAGCCTTCAGCAACCGCTGAGCTGTATTCCTTCTGTACAGCTTTGCCTTCTGAAGAATGTCATATAAATGGGATTACACAGCATTTAACCGTTTGTGTCCGGCTTCTCTCACTTAGAATAATGCTTTTGAGGTTCACCTGTGTTGTTTCAGTAGTTCTGTTTATTGCTTAGAAGTGTCCCTTTGTACAAACGTATCAAATTTGTGATACTTTCCATTCACCAGTTGATCCATTCACCAATTGATAAACCTTGGTCTGTCTATGATAAAGGTGCTATAAAAATTGCTATAAACATACGTGTGCAAGCGTTTGTGTGGACGTGTGTTTTCATTTTTCTTGGGTAAATACCTAGGAGTTCCAGGATCTCTGGGTGACATGCTAAGTGCATATTTAGCATTATAAGACCCTGCCAACTGTTTTCCAAAGTGCTATACCATTTTGCATTCTGACCAAGAATATGTGAGACTTGTGCATCCTCTCCTGAACTTTTGTATTGTCTTTTTTTTTTTTTAACAATAGCCATTCTAGCAGGCACATAGTTGTAACTCATTGTGGTTTTAATTTGCATTTCTGTAATTACTAATGATGTTGAACATCTTTTCATGTTCTTTTTTTTTTTTTTTTGAGGAAGATTAGCCCTGAGCTAACATCTGCCAATCCTCCTCTTTTTGCTGAGGAAGACTGGCCCTGAGCTAACATCCGTGCCCATCTTCCTCTACTTTATATGTGGGACGCCTACCACAGCATGGCTTGACAAGCGGTGCCATGTCCACACCCGGGATCCGAACCGGCGAACCCCGGGCCACCCAGAAGCAGAACGTGCGAACTTAAGCGCTACGCCACTGGGCCAGCCCCCTTTTCATGTTCTTATTTGCCATCTGGTATATTCTTTGGGCCTAAAGAAGTTCCATTAGCATCTTCTCCAATGCAGGTCTGCTGTCAATGGCTTCTCAGCTTTTGTTTGAGAAAGACTTATTTCATCTTCATTTTTGAAAAATATTTTTGCTAGACAAATTCTATACTGACAGTTTTTTTTCTTTGAGTGCTTCAAAAATGTTGCTCCTCTGCCTTGTAGCTTGCATAGTTTCTAGTGCTGTCTGCTGAATCTGTGTTCCCCTGTATGTAATCTTTTCCCTTGTTCTTCCTGCTTTCAGGATTTTATCTTTGTTTTTGGTTATCAACATTTGACCATGATGTGTCTGGATGTGTTTTCTTTTTTTTCTTTTAATTTTTGTTTTTTAATTTATGTGCTTGGAGTTTGCTGAGATCCTTAGATTACCTTTCATTGACTTTGGAACATTCTTAGCTGTTCTCTCTCCAAATATTTCTTCTGCCCCATTTTCTTTTTCCTCCCTTTCTGGGACTCCAATTATGTATTGTTAGACCATTTGATATTGCTCCTCAGCTGTTGGATGCTCTATTCTGCTTTTTCCACTTACTTTTTTCTCTGTGTTTCATTTCGGATAATTTCTATTGATCTATCTTCAAATGTATTGATTCTTTCCTCAACTGTGTGTAGTCTGTTTATAAGCCCATGGAAGGAATTCTTCATCTCTGAGAGTGTCTGTTTTATTTCTCTCGTTTCCCTTTGACTCTTTTTGACAGTTCCCCTATCTCTGCTGAAATTTCTGATCTGCTCAAGCATGTTGTCCCTCTTTTCCACTAGGTCCTTTACTGTATTGATCGTGTAGTCTCTGTCAGGTAGTTCTAACAGCGGGGTCATTTTTGAGTCCGGTTCTCTGGATTGTTTTCTCTCTCCTTTTTTAAATTGATTTATAGTTGACATGTAACATTGTATTAGTTTTAGGTGTACAACATAATGATTTGATATATGGATATGTGGTGAAATGATTACCAGATGCTTTATCTCTTGATGGTGAGTTTTTTCTTTCCTGCTTGCTTTCTTGCTTTTTCTGTGTGTTGTAATATTGTATGGAATGCCCCACACCATGTGTAGAACACTAGAGGCTGAGGTAAGTAGTATTAACACCTGGGAATGGGCAGGCCTGCTTTGGGTGGGGACTGAGCCATTCCATCAGGAGTTGAGCTGGGTTTGGGTTTTCTCATTTCTGTCATTACCCTCAGTGTACCTCAGGCTTCAGATTCCTCCAGTGATGGGCTACTTACATGTGCTTGGTGTGGAGCCCGGATGCCAGTGGGTTTTTCCAGGGTTCTTGTTCCACCTTCAGTGGGGAAGTTCCTACGTGCCTGTGCCACAGAGGGGATCTTGGCCCTCCCTCAATGGTAGACTGCTGTTTCTTGTTACTTGGTGCTTTGCTCATGAAGAGGCCGTGTGTGTGGGGGGGGATGGTTCTTGCTTCTCCCGCACCATCCTTGGTCTTAGACAGGACACATTACTGGGCCTGAGAGGTGGGGCTTTTTCTGCATCCCTGCACACCTCACCTCTCCCCGCAGCCAAGCACTGCCTTGTATCTGTGGTGGCTCTCAGGAAGGAGAGAGTTCCTGCCCCTCCCTCAGGGGTAGCAGACCTCGGCTTTGCATTGGTGCGGGATCGTGGGGTTGAAGGCAACCATGGGCTGATGCCCTTTGCCTCTGCTCTTCCCTCGGAAGCAGTGGATCTTTGGCAGGAATGAGTGTTTCCTACTCCCTCCCCAGGGGCAAACAGGTTTTCCTTCTACCCTGCTCTGGGAGCGGGAGGGTTTAGTGTCCCTCCCCCAGCAACATAAGGCTTTTGCTTCCTTTGAGGGGAGGGTGTGGTAAGCAGGCAGTGTTTCACACCTGTCCCCCAGCAGCAGCTGATCACGTCCTGTACACTGGTGCCACCAAGGAGGACTCTTTGGTCTCCAGCCCTACCCCAGTCATTCTCGTGGGCACAGAGTGGAGGCCTGCACAGAATTGCTTACAAGTGAGTGCAGACTCCTGTTGTGTCTGGGTGCCCGGTTATCCTAGACTGAGAGGCTAGCCCACACTCAGCCTTCTAGCTGCTTTCTTCTCACTTGCTTTTATGGCGGCCACCTCTTCCTCTCCTGCTCTGTCGAAGATGAAACACTTTATATGACCTGACTCTCCTCAGATGGGGCTTCTTACTTTTTAGAATTAAAATTCCCTTGGTTGTCTTGATGCCTCAGCTTTCCGATGGGTTGAAGAGAAGTTCTGAGCTTTTTCTTGTTTGGATGGAAGCAACATTCTCTTACTGCTTTCTACATCCTAAAGGGGCATGGAACTCTCCCAAAGCCTGCTTTTTAATCCCAGCCCTACACTCCCTCTCAAGGACTTTCATTTCCAGGATCCTGTTTACACTTCACATAAGATATGGTGAAGTGATTCTGTCCCCTTCCTCAGCCGGCCAGTCAAAAACAGGAGACCAGAGAAATCGGTGTGCTTAGCGTAGAGGGAGCGGAACCTAGTGAGTTTCCTCTCTACAGAAACTCACTGCTCTTCTTTTTTTCCTTCTTCCCCAAAGCCCCCCAGTACAAAGTTGTATGTTCTACTTGTGGGTCCTTCTGGTTGTGCTGTGTGAGACGCCGCCTCAGCATGGCCTGACGAGCGGTGCCGTGTCTGCACCCAGGATCCGAACCGGCGAAACCCTGGGCCGCCGAAGCAGAGAATGCAAACTTAACCACTCGGCCCCAGAAACTCATTTCTTGTGCCATACTTTCCCACTTGAAAATTAAGTGTGGACCCTTATGCGAGCATATCAGGGATGCCGTGCAGCTTTTTACGACTTTACCTCATTGAGTGCCTCCCTGCAGGGAGGGCCCAGTGTTTTCAGGTGTTTTATCTCATTTGTTCTCACACATTCATGTGATACAGGAGCAGGTGGTGCTCTTTCCATCCTCAAAACTGTGAGAAGCGAGAGACCTGGAAATGAAGAACAGCCCCTGGGATCACATGGTCCAGCTGGTCCCGAACCCAGACTCTCTGACTCTAGTCTGGCCCCGATCTAGGCCACACCACTGTGCCATGTGCTACCTCTAAGGTCTCCTGGGCAAAAAAAAAAAAAAAAGCCTCCATAGTCATTCATTCAGGGTTTAAGAGATTCATTTTGTGATTTGATCCTGAAACATAAGACGGTCTGGTTTTGTGACAAAAAACAGTATCCCAAACTGGATCGCATTAGTTAGGAAGAGTTTTGTTTGTAACAGGTTGGAAAGCGAGCCCTGTGGCTGGGCCCCAGGCTGAGCCCGGTGTTCTTTTGTCTTCCACAGCTCTTGTTGGCGCCTGTGGTGGGAATTACTCGGCCATGACTTCAGTGGTCTATTCTCCTGACTTTCCTGACACCTACGCCACGGGGAGGGTCTGCTACTGGACCATTCGGGTTCCAGGAGCCTCCCACATCCATTTCAACTTCACCTTATTTGACATCAGGGATTCTGCAGACATGGTGGAGCTGCTGGACGGCTACACCCACCGTGTCCTGGTCCGTTTCAATGGAAGGAACCGCCCACCTTTGTCCTTTAATGTCTCTCTGGATTTTGTCATTTTGTATTTCTTCTCTGATCGCATCAATCAGGCCCAGGGATTTGCTGTCTTGTACCAAGGTAAGCCTTCCTGGCCTCCTGGAGGCCCTCAGGGCCCGTGCGCCCCGGCTCCTCTTGCGCCATTGCGACCTGTGGACCTTGGGCACTTCTTGCTGGGAGGACTACGAGTCAGGAGCTGCTGACTCAACTTGTGGACTTCCCCACCTCCCATTTCATAACTTGTATATGTTTCATGGTATAAAAAAGAGGTGAAACCTGTCAGTTTTGCTGTATAATAGCTCTAATGACAGTTTTCGTGGGCGGGTTAAAAGAACAACCGAAAGAAAGCTGATACTGATAGAATCAGGAGGCTCTAAAGAGGTCATGTGGTCCGTCTTCCTGCCTCTGAACATCCCGGCCAACCCCAAACACTGGTTTACCGTCTTCCTTCAAACCATCCTAAGGTGGAGCTGTACTCTCTACCCCTCTAATGTGAACACACGTGCCAGGCACATATGTTTGCCAGCACACAAGAAACATCAGGTGTCTAAGACCTAGTCTTGATCCGGCCTCCAGAAGAGTTCAGTGAGTGTGTGCTACAGGAAGTCAGAGGGAGGAGGCCTTCCCGAAGGTGGGACACTCTTGAAGAACAGATGGGATCTGGGTCCATAGAGAGGAAGCAAGAGGGCCTTCCAGGCAGAGGGAGCCATAGCTGCAATGGCGCAAGGGTAGGAAAACGATAAAGCGTGCTCAGGTGTCTGTGAAGGGAGCAGTCGAAGAATTAAAATGATTAGAAGTGAACAGCTCCTTCCTTTCCCCTCCTTCAGGGCCAGAGCCTGACAGGTTCTGCTTTGGGGCCAGTGGGGCAGTGGAGAGAATTGCACCAAACTGAATCAGAGAAACGGGCCTTTCTGCATAACCAGGGCCTCCTCCTTGTAGCTCTTCATTGTCTCCATCAACTCTCCCCCAGTTCATTCCTTTCGATCTTCCAGCCATCAAGGAAGAACCGCCGCAGGAGAGGCCCACTGCCAACCAGACGCTGGCCGAGGTGATCACGGAGCAGGCCAACCACAGTGTCAGCGCTGCCCGGTCCTCCAAAGTCCTCTACGTCATCACCACCAGCCCCAGCCACCCGCCCCAGACCGTCCCAGGTAGCAGTTCCCAGACACCATCACAGGGGACAGAAGCCACAGAGCTTGAAGGCAGCACTCTTGGCGGTTACAGAAACTGAGCACTCTTGGGTGTTTCTCATTCCGAGGCAGGTTGGGGGTACTGGCTCTGTGGCTCTGTCCTCGCCTTTGAGGGACATTTTCTCATTCGCGTGCTCCCTTCGTCCTTAGGAAAAAGTGCTCACCTCCACAGATCCAACATGTGTGCCTTTTGTACACTGTGATTAGTTAGCTAACCCAGTGTTTCCTCACTCTGAGAATATATGTCTAGAGCCCTAAGTTGTGGCCCGCTCTTGGCCATTTCAAGAGCTCTGTTCATTCGTTCCTTCAAAAGATATGCAAGTGCTCGAAAGGTGCCAGTCACTGTGTAGGCACTGGACTACCCAGTGGACCAAACAAAACCCCTGCCCTGCTGTGGCTTGTAAGTGGGAGGAGAAAGATAAGAACCGAAATAAAAAGTCAGAGAGTGATACGAGCTATGAAGACAAGTCACGCAGGCGAGGCATAGAGAATGGGTGGTGGGCTTGTGTTTTAAGCTGCGTCACCTGGTTGGGTACAGACTTCCATTCTCTCTTTTCTGCCAAGGAACTTGGGGCCTTTAGAGACTGGTAGAGCTGCAAAGCACTGTTAGCAATTAGCAAGGTTTTCAGACCGCTCCCCAGGTCCCCCGCAGGACCCCGTGTAGAAGGTCAGTGCACCTCCAGTGCTTGCTCTGCGCCATTTGTGTGTGTATGCCGATAGGATTTCACAGCTCCCACGTCTCATTCCTCAGATGAGGAAACTGAGGCCCAAAGAGGTTATAACTCCTCTGTGGTTGCATGGTGGATCCAGTGGTGGAGACGGTGTACACCACCCCTTTCGACTCCGAGTCTAGTGCACTTTGGACCACACAGCCTGCCTCTCTCTAAGAAGGAGCTCTAGAGCACGGCGAGGTGCTCAGAAGGCCTGGGCTCCGTGCCAGCCCAGCTCTCGGCTGCTCCTGCCGCTGCCCCCACCTGCTGGGAGCTCCTCTGCCAGACCTGCATCTCTGAGCTGCCTCTGTTCACTCGGTGCTTCCAACAGACCTCCTTCTGAAAACTGAGCTCAAACAGGTCCGATAAACCCTGTCTTTTGTGCTTGCAGGATGGACCGTGTATGGCCTGGCAACTCTCCTCATCCTCACAGTCACAGCCATTGTAGCAAAGATACTTCTGCACATCACATTCAAGTGAGTATGAGAGAGCTGCCCGATCCCAGGAGAGGAGGCTCAGAACTCTTTCTACTATGCTTCGTTTGTCCGGGTACAATTGTAATATCAGAACCTGGTTCCAAAGCCCTTAGTCCCAGGCACCGTCAGGCGGAGACGTTCCTCCTTCGCTGCAGAGTGAGACGTACACCTGGACAGATCGCACTAAGATTTGAGGGGTTGTTCCTCCATGTCCAGAAGATACGATCTCAAGGAGGATTGAAACAGTCTGGGCATAAAAAGCAACAATTTCCATTTTTTGGCTTGTGCTGGCCCCTTAAAGAGATCTTTATGCAAGAGCAAGGATTCCTAGGACAATACCATTGCCTGTTTCCTGATGCCTTCTAGAAATTGGGAAACATTCTTAGGAAGAGAATTCTAACACTTTATTCATTGTTGCTTAACAGTTATTTTAAGACAATTATTTAAGAAGCTTATAGCAGTTTCATCCTTCGATTCTAACCAATTTGGAAATAAATCTTTCCTTCCTTTATCTCGCTGTTCAGGTTTAACAGTTCTGCCTTCCAGGAAAGGGACAATTATTCATACTGCTGATGTTTGTGTACTTAGGGAGGGGAGTTTGTTTTTATTTTTTCTACACCCCTACTTTCTTTCCGGTGGTTTCCAGTCCAGGCTCTCTCCATTTCTCACCCCCCACCCCCAGTTTTATTGAGATATAATTGACCCACAGCCTTTCTCCATTTCAAGGCCTTCCTGAACATTGGTGTCCAGGGATAGCCACCTTTTTCCTGATCTTCTCACTTGTCATCTGCCACAGACTTTTTTTTTTGAGGAAGATTAGCCCTGAGCTAACTGCTGCCAATGCTCCTCTTTTTGCTGAGGAAGACTGGCCCTGAGCTAACATCCATGCCCATCTTCCTCTACTTTATATGTGGGACGCCTGCCACAGTGTGGCTTGCCTAGCAGTGCCATGTCCGCACCTGGGATCCAAACCAGTGAACCCCGGGCCACCGAAGCGGAACGTGCGAACTTGACCGCTGCGCCACCGGGCCAGCCCCTGACACAGACTTTTTTATGCATTAAATGCCGACTCCTCCTTTGCCCTGTGAAGGCTTCCCTTGGCCATGTGGGGCCCAACCATAGGCCTCTCCACCCTGCACTTTACATTTTTCAGTGGAAACAATGTCCTTGATACTGTTCACTGAGCCGACTCACATGCCTTCCATAAATATAAATATATATATGTATATATATGTATGTATATTTTTTTAAGTCACAATTCACGTGTTTCTGGGGAAGGCCGTGAGGCACAGTTCTGTCTGTGTGTCCCCATAGTAGCGGGAGAACAGGAGGCTTTCTCTAGGGCCCAGCGCCTCCCAGCACACTGAGGCCCTAAAGTGCGTGTCTGACTCGCATCTGACACGAGAGTGTCTCTGCAGCTCCCCTGCCAGGCAGCCCCGGGGCTGACACGGGCCAGGCAGGCACTGGCAGTCACGCAGGACCCATTGCAAGCAGAGCGGATTTGCCTTGAGCCTGTTTCAGCTGGGTGGGCTTCCAGATAAATGACATTTGAAGAAAGTTCTTCTATTTAAAAAGAAAAAAAAGAATTTGAAAACCTAATCTCTCAGGCTAGCCCTTTCCAGATTTGAATAATTCTGCCCATTACAAAGTTTTTTGGTACGCTGAGCTGCCCTTTTCCCCGCCGCTCTCCCGTCCCATAGGGCACACTTCATCCACACAACAGTCCTTCGGGTCTGTAAGGGCCCCTGTTAGTCTTTCCCAAGGCCTCGCAGAGTGTCCCGTTTCATAGATAGAGGGTCTTATGAGATGGCGGGTTGTTTTGGATGCTTTGTTCACTTTACTTGAAAAATTAAGTTATTTTCGTTTGGCAGATCCCATCGCGTTCCTGCTTCAGGGGACCTTAGGGATTGTCGTCAGCCAGGGACGTCGGGGGAAATCTGGAGCATTTTTTATCAGCCTGCTACTTCAATTTCCATCTTTAAGAAGAAGCTCAAGGGTCCGAGTCAACAAGATGACCGTAATCCTCTTGTGAGTGACTAAAGCTGCCCTGGGCCCAGGACACAGGGTCCCTCAGAGCTCAAGGCCCCCGGGGACCACCTCTCCTGTGGTTGCCTCTGGCCAGCTCTTCCCTGCCTCTCTCTCGGCCTCTTCTGGGGTGCGCTCCTGCAGACGGGGAAGGGGTGCTCTGCTGCAGGGACAGACGCAGCCTGGATTCGTCTTCCCTCATCAGCTGCTCTTAGGAGAGAGACTCAAGGTCCCGGGTCCAGGCCCTCCTGCGCCTCTCTCTCTCTTGTCTAGGAATGGGGGTGTCAGGATGGTGGGGCTGAGATGACAGCGATGGTTGTGTGCGGCACTGGGTTCAGGTACATTCTAGACAACGTCAGGTGGTGGGTAGGGGTAGTGTATGTTGAGGCTTGCTTGCTTCTCTGCTTTGTCCACACACAGATCACTTTCTCCTGGTCTTTATGGTTTGGAACAGGGCCAGACAGGGAGAATTCTGAGGTTCTCTCGAGGGTTGGCCTGGTTCTCTACTCCTGGGCATTAGCACCCCCAAAGCCCTAAAGGGGGCCCACGCTCTGTGCTGACTCAGAGGCTTTGCTCTCTGGGGGCTAGATGAGGATGGGCCTCCTCCACCCTGGGAGGGCCTGAGAATTGGGCCTGGTGACCCCCATTCATGTCACACGTGACACCTTCCACATTCGGGCTTCTTTCTGGAGCTTCTTTCCATAGCGCACTGACGAGCAGAGCAAGCTTGAAGAGCGGTCATATAAAGCATCCATTCATTTATTCACGCAGCAGACTTCACTGCAAACTCTTCTAGGTGCTCAGCAGCTCCTCGTTGGATTGGATGTGTCTGGCCTTGCACCCGAGCAGCTCGTGGTCCTGTGGAAGCTGAGCCAGGCCCCTGTCTCTCCCTGATTCTCTAAATTGACTCTCAGTTCAGAACGGGGAGTATAAATATCATGGTTTATGTAGCATTTAGGCAGCATTGTGTGAGACAGGGTGCCAGCAGTCCCTCCTTGGGTGTCCCTCCTTTTAGAATAAGATGAAAAGTGCCCCACGGCCTGTGTTCTCTGCAGCCTTCTCTGCGCTTCTTGTGGGGACAGCGTGGGGTCTAGAATGGCCTGTGGGGAAGGAGAGGGCTCCTGTCCGTGGGCCCACACCACCCTGCCCCTCAGACAGGCAGGCGAATCACAGAGGTGGCGTGAGGCGAAGGGGGTGGTTTGGGAACTGGAGACCCTCGCGGATGGGCCTCCTAAGACTGAGAGCTGCGGCCGCAGTGGCCCCCGGTTGTGAGTCAGTGCCGTCTCCACTGCAGAAGTCCCCACCGCCCGAATGCAGGCTTTGTCCACAGCAGCTGAGAAAGCAGCCAGTGCCTCTGACGGCCGGGCCTGAGCCTGTGTCAGAAAATGGCTCTCCGAAAGGCCTCGGGCCCTGGGCCTTGCTGTGCCTCTGGCCTAACAGGTTTCCTCTTAGAGCACTTTGCCTACCTCCCCCGGTCCCTAAGCCACTGCCTGCTGCTGCTCCTGTGCACCGGCAACCTGTCTGTGCCTCGCCACTCCCAGAAAGATGGACTGCCGTGTGGGGCCAGCTGGGAGGTGTCTGCAGGGAGAGGTGACACTCAGCAACCAGGAGAGATGCTAGGAGCTGGAAGGCAGGGGCATTCAGGGGAGGGAAATGGGGCAGGGGTACTCCCCCAGGCACTGTACAAGGCCTGGAGCAGGCATGGAACTGCTTGGTGCTATCTCCATGCTTTGATCTGGAAAGGGTGATTACCCTGGAGCAGCTGTCCGCAGGCCCCTGGGGCTGGAGACAAGCCTGTCCCGTACAAAGACCACTGACATGTGCAGTCTCCCCTCCCAGCTATTCCTGGCTTTGGTGGAATCTCCTCACAAACACAAGTGTCAGGTGTGTGCAGTCACAAAGGGCCCTGTGCTGTGAATAGATCCTTTCGCAGCACAAAGGGAATGTGGAATTTGGCAAAGAGTTCACCCAGCTGAGGGGCAGTTGTTCAGCTGCCCAGGGCTTACTCTGATCACTGGCTTTCAGGGCAGCCCGTGGGCCCACCCGCCCATCCTGCCCACCGCACACCTCGGGTCACGGTGTGTTGTCTGAGCCTGCAGCCCTTTCTCAGCGGTCCCAGAAGTGCTGGTGATGCCCCGGTGCTCTCCTTCCGGCCGGCCCTGGCACAGCCCTCTGCCGCCAGGATCAGCTTACTGTCCAGGGAGTGGCCATGGGAAACCCAAACCTGGCTCAGGACAGTATGGGAGGAGATGGCCATAAATTGTCCTAGGCTGAGCCTCCATAAACGCCTGGGCCACATTCTGGCCGTGGCCTTGGTTGGAACCTGTCAGCAACACCCCACACAGGGTCCCTGGTGGCTAAGTAAACTCCTGAGAAATAAATTGTCCCAGAAGAGATGAGGCGTGCTTCTAAGAGCACTGAAAGAGGAAGCACTTGATCTTTTAACAAACTGCTTTAGAAGAGAGAAAGTGGGGGTTGGAAGTTACTGGAAAGGGTGATCCTGAGAAAAGAACATTACAGATCACATAGCAGAAGATTATGAACCAGGAAGGGGAAGGGCTTTGGGGACCACGTTGGATGTTGGTTCTGAAAGCATTCTGCCCACGGCCTCTGCCCCGAGGTGACAGAGGGGAGGAGGCTGCAGGCAGACCCCTCGAGGCCTGTGTGTCCTCCTCATCCCCTCACTGCGGGTTCCCAGGCCCTGCCTTCTCAGCGTGTGTCCCAGTGGGCAGCTGATCTTCTTGCCTCCCATGGTGAATGTGCTTTGGCCAGCTGTGAACCTGGTCTCTTAGCCGTGTTTCACAGTGTGCTTGTCCCCTCTAGAAGGCACTCAGTGCCCTGTGTTCTTCCTCAAGTGTCCAGTTGCTTGCAGAGCAGAGAAAGAGGAGGGATGAGCCCCGGGGTGCCTTCCCCCCCATCCCCCATGCCGGAACAGGGTTGAGGCCTCCCTCTTGGTGTCAGCAAGGTAACGTGGTTGCTGTAACTTCTGAAGTATGGGCTCTGACTCAAGACTCCAACTGGCCAGAAACCCACAGAGATCAAAGCACTAGCAAGTACAGCTGTCCTGGCCCTTAGGCCAAACTCCTGAGGTGTGTCTGGGCACGGCCCCACCCACACACTCCATTGTCAGCCCAAGGCAGGAGTCTGACCCAGCTCAGGATCCCGCCAGGCCATCCTGATAGCAACGGGGTATGCAGGCCATTACCAAGCCCCCATGTGTCCTGGGCACTTAATCTTCACGAGCACTTATAAGTGGACGGCCTCGGAGATCCTGTCTCCTTGCCTCCTGAGGCCGCCCCAGGTCTCCCACCCAGGCGGGCCAGCACCCCCCTCCACAGCCCAGTCAGCTGGCACCTCTTGGGTTTCGAATCCCCTGCTTGGTGTTTGATGTCTGCTTTTGTTACTACCTTGGGAATTTTTAACCTTTCGATTGTTTCCTCTGGTGTCTTTGTTTACTTTCCTCACTCCTCTACCTCCTGGCCAGGTCTCTCAGCTAAGCTGCCCTGGCATGGGGTGTTCTGCAAACCTTCCACCACAGCTGCCTCTCCTCAGGCTGGCTGGCTCAGGGGTGACAGGGACTCACCCTCTGCCTACAGACCCCAGGGGGGCCCATCTCACAGGCTTCTGTCTTGCCGAGTAGAACATACTCAACAAGGCAGAAGTGGAGTGTGGAGGAAAGGCCAAGGTAAATCTGCTTCAGAAAGGATGTGTCTTCAGGAGCACGTGGTGGGGGGCTGCCGTCGTGGGGTTCACGCAGCGTCAAGACCTGCCCACATCCAGACTCACCTTCCCCTGGGGATCTTGACTTTGGATGACAAGGCTTTATTTGTAAATATGCTCTTAATATGCAACTTTGAGAATAAAATAGAAACATCATGTATTTTAAAGTATAAGATGAAGTGTGACACACTGTATACAATTTAATATATATTTTTAGGATTTTGTTATTTAAGAAAATGGAATGTAATGGTACTTAACTTTTACAAAAGAGAGAAAAATGTTATTTTTACTGTCTGAAGAAAATAAATATTCTCATTGTTGTAGAAACAGTGATGGGTCCTAGCTTGTCGTTTTTATGGGAGTGCTCCCAGCGCCCCAGGACGAGGAAGGTGTCACATGCTGGGAGACTGTGTGCTCTTAATTCTCTGCAAATGCCAGGCCTCACCGTTTGCTCAGATTTTTCTGTTCATGTCTCCAGATTTTCTCAGATCTCATCATGGCTTTGACCCACAGTTGATCTTCAGCTGGTAAGATCTGAAAGAATTGGAATTCCAAATCAACACACCACAAGGGAGAGACGGGGGTGCATCATGGTGAAGAGCACAGGGCTCTGTGCTCAGGAGGACCTAGGACGGAGAGGGGTGCTTAGTAAGAGTAGGCCCCGTAGGCCTGGGCTCACACTGCAACCCCACCGTGTACCACATGACCTTGGGAGAGTGCCCCAGCCCTGTGTGCTACTTTCTCTCTGTCAGATGGGGCACTTACAGTCCCTGCCTCATAGAGTTGTGATGGAATATTACCAGTGGTGTGTTTTCAATAAATGGTAGCTGTTCTTTGCAGAGGTTAAGTGGTAGGGGGTTAAGAACAAGGAAGTGTCTAGGATAATGGCCACGTATCTTGACTTGGGTGTTGGGAGGGGAGAGTGGGGCCATTCTTTGAGATAAAGAACATAAATGGTGGGCTGGCCCTGTGGCATAGTGGTTAAGTTCACGTGCTCTGCTTCGGCGGCCCAGGTTCATGGGTTTGGATCCCGGGCGCAGACCTACACACCGCTCATCAAACCATGCTGTGGCGGCATCCCACATAGAACATAGAGGAAGATTGGCACAGATGTTAGCTCATCTAACATGTTAGGGCCAATCTTCCTCACCAAAAACAAACAAACAAAACATAAATGGTGCCATGTCTGAGAGGAAAAATGCTGGGTTCCATTTGAGCTAAGTTAAGTGAGTTCCCTGTGGGACATCAAGGCAGAGCTGTCCAGTAGGCATTGGGCAGGCAGCCTGAGACCTGCAGAGGCTCAGGCCTGGGGAGCACAGTCCTTGGACATGTGGGCATGGATGACATCCCAGGATGTGTCTGGGGCCACCCCAGAAGGCTGCTAAGGACAGTGTCTCAGGACACAGGTGGATTAGGAGGAGCCTGGGCAGGACCAGAGTCGGGGCTGGGAGAGCCAGGAGAGGGGGCAGCTTCAGAAGCCAAAGAATCTATGAGCCAAGCTTCTGACCTGGCTGGTTCTGGCACGCACACTGCTGGTTCTGTGAGCCCCAGTTCCGAATTCTCAGGAGATGCTTTGCCAGGTGAGGTCTCTCTGCCCCAGCCGGTTATGGCTGGGAGAAAAGGGAGCACAGACCAGCCCAAGAAAAGAACACCACCACAGCCGTGCTCCTCAGAGGGGTGCCTGGATCGCTTGCCTCGGAGTTCCTGATGTGCTTGTTCAGAATGCAGCTTCCTGGGCCCCGCCCCAGACCTGCCAAGTCAGAATCCCAGGGAAGCTTCCTGAATGGTGCTGATGCTCACTGCAGTCTGACAATGATTTTAACTTGTTTGAGAAGTTTGCTTGGTAGTCACCTCTCTTCTGGAACAGATCGTCCACACTTAGACAGTTGTGTAAGTTCCGGAGGCCGCTACCCTCACCGTCAGCAGTGTGTTTGTTACTCGACTGCAAAGGCTGCGGCACTCCAGAGACTCAGTGCAGGACAGAGAGGTGGGGGAGAAAGGCGTGCCGCACAGAAGTTATTCCAGAGACTTCCCTAGAGCCCCTCTCTTTCCCACCGTCCTCCCCCTTGCTAACTTCGGCTTGCACCCACAGCGGCCAGCCCTCACACTGCTGTGGATGTTGCAATGTGATGACACCTTAAAGGCGAGCTTCACGTGAGTGTTTATCTTCTCCGAGCATTCCTTCTCTTTCCCAGAATCTCTTTCCTTCTCTGAAGGAAAATATTTTTAATGGCTGGTGGCAAACAAATGAGATGGGCTTGCTGGTGAATTTCTTTGAGACAGATTAGCCTGCAAGAGAAAAAAAAATGCAACCAGAATGTGCAACTGTCTTGCCTAAAGCAGGACCAGGAAGAGCTCCCCAAACCTATCTGAGTGGACTTTGGGGACCACTGACTTCGACCTCACCTCCTTGCTCTCCCAAACCTGAGAGACGCGGACATTGTACAACCCGGCCACATGGGAGCCAGCACCAGGGCAGCATCAGCCTCATCCTTTGTCAGGCAATCAAAGGCCCTTCTTCCTGTGGAGACGAAAAGGGCTGGACAAGAGTGACCTCGTCTCCAAGCTCGGAAGTCACATGATCATCTCCTCTCCCCCCTGGGCTGTGTGTGCCCGAAGCTGCAGTCTCTGGGGCTCCGAGAACTGGGAAGCTTTTGTTCCTCTGTGGCGGGTCGGGTCCCCACGGGGGATTGTTTTCGCTTGGCTGAAAGGGACGCTTTGGGGATAGAATATTTCAACCTCAAGAAGCAGCAACATTTGCTTGTAGCTGGAAGTCTTCATTTCTGGTCTCCAGCTGTTGTCTGGAACCATCAGGCCCCTGCTGAATGGACTACACCCAGCAACCGTGGGCGGGCAGCACCAGGCTGGGCTGGCTGTGGACCAGCCTGTGTCCAGGGGGCCCATCTCCAGGACAGCCAGCGGCAGCAACCCCCTCGGCCCTGCTGGCAGTGGTCACTGGACTCTGGGATGAACCTGCTGGCTGTGGATGACCAGGCTGGGGAAGCGGGCTCCACAGAGCAGCATTTTAGGGGGAAAGTTGATCGAAACTTGAGGTCCAGAGTAACTCCTCAGGGGAGAAAACAGAAAGGCCTGAAAGAGCCAAGGCTTTTGCAACAGGGAAGTCTCAGATTTCACTTATTTCACTCTTAGGAACGTTTACCATTGTCCCTGCTCAAATAAGGCCACTGCGCTTTTAAAAACTTAATTAGGGGCCTGCTATTTTGCACACTGATCATATGAATATGTTTAATGAACTTGCCTTCGTTGCTAGTACCAAGATGAAATCAAATCCAGAGCATTCAATGGGTATTCAAACCTCACATTTAGTCAGATATCGAGCAGCTTCTTTTTTTTTTTTGAGAAAGATTAGTCCTGAGCTAACTACTGCCAATCCTCCTCTTTTTGTTGAGGAAGACTGGCCCTGAGCTAACATCCGTGCCCATCTTCCTCTACTTTATATGTGGGACGCCTACCCCAGCATGGCGTACCAAGCCGTGCCATGTTCACACCCGGGATCCGAACTGGTGAACCCCCGGCCGCTGAGAAGCGGAACATGCGCACTTCACCACTTCTCCACTGGGCCGGCCCTCGAGCAGCTTCTTAATGGATCTGTGGTGAGCTGAGGAAAGCTTCTGAATGTGCAAGGATAATAATAATAAGAAAACAGCTAGCATTTCTGCAGTACCTATGTGTGCCAGACTGTGCCAAGCACTCGACAGACATTACTGAATTCATCCTGCAGCAACCCGGCGTGGGACCCAAGGCTCAGCGAAGGGGCCCCGCCAGCGGAGGGCAGGGCCGGGATTCAGCCCAATGTCTGCTGCCTCCAAAGCCAGGGCCCCTTACTCCTGTTGCACTGCAGGCCTCTCCCACCCGGGCAGGGACGGGCTCTGAGGGAGGCCCCCGACCCCCAAATCTCCATCACAGGTGATGTCTCCAGACAGCCCAGAGAAAGTACAGTTCAATTTGCCTCGGGCGAGGAAGGCTCAGACCTATACTTCTTGACCTCTTTGAAGACACGGCCCCCTGCGAGAATCGGATGAATGTTATCAAGTCCCTCCCCCGAAAAGATCCCCCCTTCGAAAATCTGCATAGAAATTCCAGGGATTCAGAGATCCCCTGAAACCCTTCCGTGGACCTCATGCTTAGAATCTCTCCATTAAGTCATAAGCGATTTTACCTGAAAGTTAAAATTAGGCCGAAAGAGAACAGCAACGAGAGTGATAATGAGAGTAACCATGGATAC
Organism: Equus quagga; assembly: GCF_021613505.1. NCBI lineage: Eukaryota > Metazoa > Chordata > Mammalia > Perissodactyla > Equidae > Equus > Equus quagga. The sequence goes on from NC_060281.1 coordinate 85,791,256, forward strand.
ACTTTACTGATGACTTTTTACCTGTCAAGTACTTTTTCTGAAAAGGGCTAAATAGTAACTATTTTAGGGTTTTCAGCCCATGCGGTGTCTGGTCTCTGTCACAACTACTCGACTCTGCCCACACTGGTTGGAGGAAGCTCCGCTTGCTAGAAACACAGCCCATCCACCGGGACCCTCAAGGACCCCATCACTGCACGTCTTGGAGCCGTCCAGCAACCCTAGGAGGGGTGGGGGGTTGCGGGGGTGGGGAGGCACGAGGCCCACGTGCAAGCAACCACAGGCGATATAAACAAATGGCAGGTTGTGTTCCAATAAAACTTAACTTAGGGACACTGAAACTTGAATTTTATATAACTTTCACATATCACCAAATATTCTTCTCTTAATTTTCTCCCCAACAATTAAAAAATCTAAAAACCATTCTTAGCTCTTGGGCCATACAAAAACAGGTGGCAAGCCCACAGGCTGTCGTTTGCCACCCCGTGCACCATGCCGACCACTCTGACACATCTTATTTAACACTCACAACTGTATGGATTAGGCATTGTTATTATCCGCATCTGTCAGATGAGGACACCGAGGCGCAGAGAGGTTAAATAACTCATTTAAGAAGCACAGGAGTGAGGATCTGAACCCACTCCCAACCCTGTTTGCTTTCCTGAGAGACAAGGTGGGTGGGTTTAAATTGTGGAGAAAGGGAAGGAGAAGGTGCTGGTGGAGTGGAAAGGGGGCCCCTAATGCGTGGCAGCCCTGGGCCTGGGAGTAGAAGGGAGGGCCCGGAGAGGCTCCTTCCGCCCCGTCTTTGCTTGAATGGTGAGCACGGCAGGGCAGGGCGGCTGGTTTCCTGAGCTGTTCCTGCAGGGATGGAGGCCACAGAGCCGGGACAGCTGGTGGCCTTCACATTGTTTTTGTGTCTCCCAGGTTCTCTTAATCATAACCAATTTGCCACCCTCAGCAATTCCTTGTTCTCCTTTGCTAATAGCCATGAGTTGGAACCATCAGCTGGACTCCCAGCCAAACGCTCAGCTAAAATCACTTCCCTTTCCCACGTAGGGAGCCCCAGTCTCCTAGAAACTTGCCTTTCTTAGTCCTGAGAGGCGGGTGAGGCCGGTCCTTTTGCACGCTGCCTTGCTTGGCTGGGATCTGCCAATCGAATCTCTTAGCAAAGGGGCAGATGGAATCTGCTTAACTTTCTCCGACTCCTCGCCTTCCCGGCTGACCGTCAGGCTCAAGGAGACTGACGGCAAAGGGCAGCCTTTCTTCGTCGATGTCTTCACCATGTGTCCGTTCCCACCGTAGTTATTTGCGACTTGGGCCCAAGGCTTTGGAACTCTCTACTCCAGAAACACACTCCAGACCATAGCTGTGTATTATTTGGGGTAACGGAGACTGGAATCTGGGCCCGGGGAGGGTGACAGCACGAGGGGCGGGAGGAGGACACGGGCTTGATGTCACATCCTGTGTAGGGAACCTTTGCCGAGCAACTTGGCTTCGCTTTGGAAGGCTTGATTCGGCATCAGAGGAGCTTTAAGACCATGAGTGCTGCACTCCTGGGGACCGGGGTTCAATTTGGGCTCTGCCGTCACTAGTTCCCCAATCTCAGGCAGAGAGGTCACCTTTCTAACCTGTTGACTCATCTATAAAATAGGCATAACACTAGTTTCTCAGAAGGTTGTGGTGAAGAGTAAATAAAATAATAAAGATAAATTGTTTAGCCCCCCCGCCGGCATTTTAATGCGTTTTCTCAGTAAACTAAGGGTGGTGATACCTCTAACTACAAAGATCTGGAGAGGAGTCAGGCTGTCAAGGGCCTGGCCGGAGTCCCGACTCTGCAAATAGGAGCTGAATCCCATGGTTCTCAAAGCAGACCTCAGGAGCCCACCAAGAGCACGGGGACCTCAGGTGCTCTCTGCCTTTGGGGTTGAGAACCCCATTTATCAAACTCCAAGCACACAGTTCTCTCCTTAGTAAATAATTCCTGACTCGGTTCCTTTAAGTAGTTTCCCCCAATACGTTCAGTATGTGGCCCTATTTCATAAAAGTATCTACCCACCTTCACCTTCTCAAGGACATAGCTATTGGGTGAAAACATCCTTCTCTGCTAGCTTGCTGCCTGCCATGGATTTCTTTATCCGTTACTTCGGGTCAGGAACAAATACAGAATTTGAACGTCCTCATATTTCCCTTCTGGTCCCAGATGGGCAAACAGGCAGCCTAACCCCCCAAGCCCAGTTCCTCGCAGACAGAAGGCGCCAAAGAGCTGCGCCAGCCGGACCGCCCCCCGCGCAGCCCCCAGACCCGGGCTCGGCGCCTCGGCTGTCCCTGCAGGAGCCATCCCGGCGCAGCCTTGCTCACCAGCGCCGCCCAGTGGTAAGACCAGAGAGCTGCGGAAGAAGGGCAGCCCTGACGCGCCGGCTACACGCAACCGTCCGGGTCCTAAACCTGGTCTTTTAAAACGGGACTCTCACTCTCCCTGTGACACCTAGAAGCTCTGTGATTTGCTGTCTGCCAGAAGGCGAGTCCTCTGGGCCTTGAACCCTGGGGACCCAACAGCAGGCAGATCCTTATTTAAGAGCATCCTTTTTTCTCCTTATAAAAGGAACTCTCCATCACCAGGGAGTGAAGCTGCCCCACCCCGCCCTGCATCACCCCCAGAGACACCTGCTGGTGCAGGGGGCCTCCAAGAGCTTCTCCCTGGGGCCAGCAGAACACTCAGCCCCCAAGCCAAAAGGTCCTTCTCTTTGTTAACTACAAAATAAACATCGCCAGGCCCCCTGGGCGACTTGCAGCACAAATGTTTATGCCTTTGGAAAGAGAAAAAAGACTGGCAAGTTCTCCCCAAGCAGATGGGCGCCAGGTCACTAATTAACCCTCAGCAGTCAGGGTGTCTCATCTTCTGCCAACCAATCTGCAGCAGGTTGGGGGGTGGCTAATGTGGGCTTCTCTTATAACTTTGTGTTAGAGGGCCCTTTGGGGCCTTGCAATGCTCTCTGGAAAGAACCACATCTTTAAAACTCTGCATTAGGCATGAGGGACCCCAAGAAATTCCCCAACACTGGAGCGTCCGCTCCAGGTGAAGGGTTGCAGGCAGTCACAGCGTGCCAACCACTCGGGGCAAGACGCTTGGTGACCGGTGTGCACACAGAGCCAAGAGGCAAGGCTACCACGCGGCTAACATTTGCTGAAGAGTAGGTCCTTAGTCATGTCAATGGCGAACATTTATTAAATGCCTAAGGACCAAGCTCCCCACTAAACTCCACACACTGCGTGTTATTTCATTTGCTCCTCCCAACAACCCTGTGGGGTGGGTATGGTTACAGTCACGTTTTACAGATGAGGAAATGGCGTCTCAGAGAGATAATGTCTGCTGCTGACATCATTTCATCTTGGCTGGGTAGGTTCTTTTCTTCATACAGAATGTGTTCCTTGCCCGAGGTCATCGAGCTGGCGAGTGGTGGCAAAGCTGGGACTGAAACCCAGGGCTTTATGACTTTAAAGACACCTCAGCCTGGCGCTGTCCATTTGTCTTTGCCAACATAAATAACGGCTGCCATCTTTCAGGCTTCCAGAAGCAATGCCAAGCTTAAAGGAGCTAACCTGTGAGAACTCACGGCATAGATGGATCACGGTCGTGTCTCCCCTTGAGTGTAGCCAGAGGGAGTGAGAGCTGCCCCCAGGTCCAGAATCCCATCATGAAAGGATCAGCCTCCTCCATCTTTTCAATGGGGAAACTGAGTCCCAGAGGGCAGAAGTCATCCACCATGATTTTGCCTGCACAGCCAGTGTCCTTTCCATGACTGAATAGATCATCCTATTAAAAGAAATGAAGACAGTGGCAAGAAGCAGACTGGGAAAATGGGGAGAAAGCTGATCCTCCTGGAGCCGTTCCCTGTGCCCCCGTCTGGGAGGAGGGCATCATGCCGTCTGTAAGGGTGTTTCTTGCTGAGGAAAGTTGGCTGCAGACTGCTTCCATCTTAGGCTCCACCATCTTGTGGCTTCAAGGCACCCTTGTGTCACTAACAGGCAGGTGAGGGAATGGAGTATGGGCAGAGGGTCTCCAGGAGATGTTAGAGGCGAGGCCTAGGAGGCATGTACTTCACTTCCTCCCACATTCCATTGGCCATAACAGGTCACATGGGCTCACCTGAATGCAAGGGCCTCTGGGAAATGTAGTCTTCTTGTGGACGAAGAGGTGTAGGAAATGGAATTGGTGAATCCGTGGCATTGTCTCTGTCACATTGTTCAAAAGGTCGTAGTCCTGTCAGGACCTGAAACACCTCAAGGTTGGAGGGTAGTCTAGTGTGCATGTGGGAGCAGCAAGAGGGTGACAAGTGGGCAGTCCCAGTGTGAGAAACACCAGCAAAAAGGTAAAAAGAGGGAGGTGCTGATTTGCAGTCAAGCCCCATGTGGTTTGAGTCCATGACATCAATCCAGCCATGGCAGGAGAGGGACAAGATGGTGCCAGAACAGGAGGCAGAATCTTCCAAAGGAATATCAAGGGAAACCCAAGAGGAGATGTCAAGGGGAGGCCACATCAGCCAGGAGTCCTCCAGAAAAGAAGAGGATGCAAGAGGGAGCTGGGAAATGAAAACAAAAGAGCAGAGGAGAGAAGCAAACACAGGGCACTGGGGAGTTCTAAGACAATAGGGACCAGCAGCTGGAAAGGTCTCTGATGCCAGCATTGCCCATTTCCTGGGTGTGCTACCTCTGCAGTCACACAAGGTCCCGTGTTCAGAAGGGCCTTGTGCCTGGTTCTACTGTCACCATCTTGAAATTCTTAATTTTCAAAGAAGGGGTTCCACATTTTCATTTTGCATAGGGCCCCACAAATTATGTAGCCAGCCCTGAGTCTAGAGATAGCAGCATTTGTTCCAGATGGCCCCGCCACCAGAGTGCAGCTGACAGTGGCTACTTTCCAGCCTGATGGGACAGCAAAGCAACAGGAAATGGGTATGGAGGAAGATGGATGCGGGTGGTCAGCTCAGGAGTGACTGGCTCCTTCTCAGATAGAAACATCCAGGAGGGACAGGTTTCAGATTCCACTTGCTCAGGGAGCAAGGTTGGGAGGAAACAGATGCTTACTGGTGAGAGAGTTTTCAAAAGCAGAGAATGATGAGCTCTGAAAGGGGATGATGTTGAGGAAGGCAGGTGAGTAGATGAAGTCCAGGAGCCCAAATAGGAAAATGAGGGCATCCGATTAACGTGAGAGGGAGGGGGATTAGATGAGGAGACAATGAGGTTCCTCCTAACCTTAGGAGTCTTTACTTTCATATACAAATAGACAGGCCAGGAGGCCTGTACTCATTTTTTTTTTTTTTAATACAGTCCTGATGTTGAAGACATTACAAAAGCAGGAAATAGATTAGCTAGTCCTAAATGGCAATGGCTGTGGACAGTGGTGTGGAGGACCCGCTTCAAGTCAAAGAAGGATTCAGACACAGCTGGCAAACTAAGGGGACTAGCCCTCCGTTGCCTTGGCTAGAACAGGCCACAGCCCGAGGAAAGAAGGAAGCTGGTACAACGAGCTCAATCTAGTTACAAAGCGTGGTTCCCAAGAAGAAGAGTGATTAATAATATCACCTTGCTATCATTTGTTGAGCACATACTATGCCAGGCACTGTGCTACATACACATATTAGTTATCCTCTGCTGTCTAACAAACCACCACACAATTTAGCAGCTCAAAACAAGGAACATATATCATCTACAGTTTCTCTGGGTCAGGATTCGGGAGCAGTTTAGCTGAGCAGTTTGTTTTAGGGCATCCCCACAGTGATAGTCAAGATGTCAGGTAAGGAGGAACACATCTGAAGGCTTGACTGGGGCTGGAGGATCCACGTTCAAGACGGTGCACTCATGCAGCTTGCAAGTGGGCGCTGGCTGTTGGCAGGAGGCCTCAGCTCCTCGCTGCTTGAATCTCTCCATGGAGCTGCTTGAGCATCCTCAAGACCTGGTGGCTGGCTACCCCTGGAGCAAGTGAAGCAAGAGAGAGGAAGATGGAAGCTGCAATATCTTTTATGACGTAGCCTCAGAAATCACACTCTGCCATTTCTGCAACATCCTATTGATATGGAAGTCAGCCCAATTCCGTGTGGGAGGCAACTACACAAGGGCGTGGATACCGGGAGGTGGGAATCAATAGTGGCCATCTCGGAGGCTGGCTACCACAGCGTGTTAACTTGCATTCATTCACTTAATCATCACAACGGAGCTGGTAATAGTGTTTTCCCCTACTCAGAGGAGGAAACTTTGCTCAATATCAAACAACAATAAGTAGCTGGGATTTGAACCCAGCCGTCCCTTGGATATGTCTGAGCTCTGTGGTGAACAGGGATGATGTAAGCAAGGACTGACAGAAATGTTCACAAGACCCTGTTAGACACCGGACTCCAAGCAGCAAGATGTTGTGTTTCTCTCTTTTGGGGAGTCCCGATGGGGAGAGGCATCTTCTTCCCAACTGTCCCACAGGCCATGGGGAGCTTTGGCCCTAGGAGGGCACCAGTGAGTAGAGGGTAGAGAACGTACCGCCTCTTTGGCCCAAGAGGAGGGGCTGCTACTCAGAATGAGATTCTAGAACAGGGACTGAATCAAATTTACTAGTGGTCAGAGTCACTGTTAAAGATTCCTCAATACATGTACACACACGTACCATATACACATGTACACACACACATGCCTACACTGTCCTATGCACGTACACACCACACAAGTGTGCGTAGGATATAGCACATGCACACACAACACACATGCATGCACACACACACATATGCCCACACGCACCACACACTCTCCTCTTAGGCTTTCTGCCTCTGAGTGACCAGATGACTTGTCTTTCCCACAAATACTTATTGAGCACCTGCCATATCCCTGGCATAGTGCTCAGTGCAAGAGATACAGTGGCATGAGAAATAGACATGGTCTCTCCTAGCTAATGCAATAAGACAATAAAAGGAAATAAAAAGTATATAGACAGGGAAGGAAGAAATAAAACTATCTTTATTTGCAGATAACATGATTATCTATGTAGAAAATCCTAAAGAAATGACAAAAAAAAAAAAACTCATGGAACTAGTAAGCAATTATAGCAAGGTTGCAGGATACAAGATTAATATACGAAAGTCAATCACTTTCTTGCATACTAGCAACGAACAAGTGGAATTTGAAATTAAAAACACAATACCATTTACATTCACACCCAAAAAATGAAATGCTACTTATAAATCTAATAAAATATGTAAAAGATCTACCTGAGGAAAACTACAAAATTGTGATGGACAAAATTAAAGAACTAAATAAACAGAGAGATATCCCATGTTCCTGGAAAGGAAGACAATATTGTCAAGATGTCAGTTCTGCCCAACTTGATCTATAGATTCAGTGCAATCCTAATCAAAATCCCACAAGTTATTGTGTGGATATTGACAAACTAATTCTAAGGTTTATATGGAGAGGCAAAAGACCCAGGATAGCCAGCTCAGTACTGAAGGAGAACAGTCAGAGGACTGACACTACTCAACTCCAAGACTATTTAGCATAAAGTTACAGTGATCAAGACAGGGTGGTACTGGTATTGGTAAAATAATAGACAAATAGATCAATGAGACAGAATAGAGAGCCCAGAAACAGACCCGCATAAAGACAGAGATACTTCTACACATCTATTGGAATGGCTAAAATCTGAAATGCTGACAACACCAAATGCTAGCGAGGATGTGGAGCAACTGCAACTCTCATTCACTGCTGGTGAGAATGCAAAATGGTACAGCCACTTTGGAAGACAGTTTGGTGGTTTCTTACAAAACTAAACATACTCTTATCACATGATCCAGCAATTATGCTCCTTGGAATTTTACCCAAAGGAGCTGACAACTTATGTCCATACAAAAACCTGCACACAGATGTTTATAGCAGCTTTATTCAAAATCGCCATAACTTGGAAGCAATGAAGGTGTCCTTCAGTAGGTGAATGGATAAAGAAACCGTGACACATCCAGACAATGGAATATTATTCAGCATTAAAAAGAAATGAGCTATCAACCCATGAAAAGACGTGGAGGAACCTTAAATGCATATTACTAAGTGAAAGAAGCCACTCTGAAAAGGCTACATACTGTATGATTCCAACTATATGATATTCTAGAAAAGGCAAAACTATGGAGAGAGCAAAAAGATCACTGGTTGCCTGGAGCTGGGAGAGAGAGAAAGGGATGAAGATGGGGAGCACAGAGGATTTTTTAGAATAGTGAAAATATTCAGTATGATACTATGATGGTGGAGAAATGTCATTATACATTTGCCCAAACCCATAGAATGTACAACACCCAGAGGCAATCTTAATGTAAACTACGGACTTCGGGTGATAGTGATGTGTCTGTGTAAGGTCATCAGTTCTGACAAATGTTCCCCCAGGTGGGGGCGTTGATGAGGCCGTGCATGTGTGGAGGGAGTGCATGGGGTAGCTCCGTACCTTCCATTCGATTTTGCTGTAAACCTAAAACTGCTCTCGAAAGAAACCAGACATGGTCTCTGCTCTTATGAAGCCTGTGGTCACACACTCTGAGTGGGGCTGGGCTTCCGGGGGTCCCTTCTTCTCCTCTCCCATCTGCTGCAGCTTGCTCACCCCCACATTCAGCATTTGGCGCAGGCACTGGGGAGGCCCCCGGTCATGGAGCCTGAGCCTTGGACCCTGGCCCAGTTTCCCAGAGGTCCACAGTATGGAATCCATCATTAGCCTAGTTAATGATAAAGCGTATTTTAGAACCTGCCAAAGTTATATATGCCCATCCTCTCTTGACTCTTTGAGTCACAATGAGATAGAACTTTCCAGAAATCAAGAGACAAAGATCAAAGTTTTTACTGTTCTTTCCTTCCATGCCCAAGACTGTGCTAAGCAGCTTTCAGATATGACTTGTTCTGCTTCCTGTCTTCTGCTGGCAGTGGCATTTCTTTATCCAGGCAACGCAGGCCTCGGCAGTGACGTAACTTACCACGGCCGAGTTCTGTGGGCACAACTGGTGGCGACTTCAAAGGACAGAGGAGACATCTTCATTACCCTTTCTCAGATAGAAATGGTGGGCTCAGCAGAACCAGTCACAACTGTCTGACTCTCTTGAGGCAGGTCACAACTCTCTTACCTCATCTGGGACCGCCAGAGGTGAGTCCTGCTTTGCTGTCTCATGGAAACTGCACACAGCAAGCCACAGCCGCCACAGCAGAAGGAGGGACTTCCCGTAGGATCTATTCAGCCCTGGTTGCAATATGTTTTATCATCTGGAAAGGCACTTTTAAAGCCTTGTGTGGCTTACTCAGGATCAATGGTCACAGTCATTTAATCCCAAAGGGGGACTCGTCATCCAGTGATGTCAAAGGGCCCGGGCCCAGTGCGAGCTTTTCTGAGAGTGTCCAGACCAAGTTGCATATTGACTTCCTGTTTGTCAATGTCCTTGTGCATTTATCTCACTGGAGGACCTCACAGGAAGCAGGATTTGAGCATTCCTGGAGCTCCCAGCTGGACACCAGCCCTGAGAACCACAGTCCCACAATGACTTCAACCACAGGGCTTTGGCACCAGTGGGCAGGCACGGGCGCCCAGCAATAGACAAGGATGGTGGGGGATGCCAGGTGGAGTGTGCGCCTGGTGGGTGGGCCCATGCGTGCCTGTGAGAGAGCTTGGGACCCTTAGACAGCACGTTGAGACTCTGAGGGAGGCTGGCCATCCCCTCAGGCCTACCTAGGGTCCCTCTGGCCACAGATGCTTCCTAAATGCCAGGGCCAAGTAACTGACAGTCACAATCCAGAAAGTCTGCTCATAGACAGACTCAGAGTGGAGGTCGCCCTTCACTCCGGTGCAGCCACCCCCTGTGGCATCCCGGGCAGGTGCCCTCTACCTCTGCTGCGCCTTCCTGGAGCAGGAAGCTCATGCCTCGCAAGGCCGCTGCTCCTGCGCTCGACTGCTGGGACTCTCGCCTATCCAGTCCTCGGACTCCTGTTATCCCAGAAATGTGGGCCCTGTCCTGACCACTCTCTCAGTCCTATCCACTGCCTTTTATCCTCCTGCCATCACCTGAGGTCAGGCCATAACCAACCCTCGCTGGGTGACAGCAACAGTGTCTTCAATGGTCTCCCTGCCCTCGTTCTTCCTCCCATCCATTCTCCATCCTCCCATAGGCAGGCCCTTCCTGAACCCAGGGCTGACCAGCTCTTTCCTGCTTAAACTCTTCCATGGCTCCCTAGCACTCCCAGGATAACAGGACTTCCAGGGCTTCCCATGATCAGACCTCAACTGACCTCCCCAACCTCATTATTATTAATAATAATAATAACAATAAGATAATGATGATGATTACCAACTCTTATATAGCACCTACCAAGCTCTGGGCGCTGTTTAAATGCCCCAGGGCATTAATTTACTTCATTTCAACAGCTACAAGGACAGGGGTCTCCAGCCCCCCACCTTACACCCAGCTTCAGTCCTTGTACAGCCCACACTCTCTCTCACTCTCTTCCCTCAGCCCTGAACACGTGTCCACCTCCTCTTTGCCAGCCTGAGGCCCATGCCTCCCTCAGTAAGGATGTCCTGTCGTCTGAGAAGTTTTGGGGGAGCTCCCCAAGTCTCAGGCAGATGCTGTGCCAGCTCCTTTCCATTCGCTCCCAGGCATATCTGCTTCACTCTGTGACACACGGAGCCAAACCCAACCGGAAGCTGGATGAGGGTGATCAGAGGTGGGAGGAGAGGGGTGGCCATGTGGGCAGTGGCTGAGCCTGCCATGGTGGTGACAGGTCGTGTGGGGCAGCCCCTGCTCCATGGCTCCAACTCTACCTTGCATCCTGCGATGCCTCTCCCCCTCAGGCCTGAGGACCCTGAGTCCCTGGGCGCCTGTCCATCTCTGTTGGCACCCCAGCACCAGCTACACAATCTGCAGGGCCCAAAATGAAATAAAAATCGGGGAGCCCCTTATAAAAAAATTATAAAGGATTTCAAGACAGCGACAGCAGAGCATTAAACTAAACACAGGGCCCTTCTGAGCACAGGGCTGTGTGACGGTACAGGTCACATGCCTGTGACACCGCCCTGCCTCACCCCATCATGCCTCAGTAATAGCCCTGCATAAAATCCCGTGCAGTTACCTCTTTTGAGAGTCTGGCCATGACTGATAAACATGTGTGCTGTCTACACTACCACGGTCTCCCAGCTTGTGGTCAAGTGCAAATACTGCCTCCCAAAAGGACCAGCTGGGGTCCTTTCTCAGCTGGCAGTGGGAGGACCTCCCCATGGACAAGCCTTGTCCATTGGAGCTCTCATTCACTTGTTCACATGCATTTCCAAAGCCCCCCTCTGGGCCAGGCCTGGGATGGGGTTGAGGTCCCTGCAGAGATGAGCCCAGGAGGCATGACTTCAAGGCGGAGAGGAGGCCTCCAACCCTGCCCAGAAAGTCAGGGCAGGCTTCTTGAAGGAGCTGGTGTCTGAGGATGCGTAGAAATTATCCCGGGACAGCGGAGGGGAAAGGGGAACTGCGGATAGAATGTGCGAGGTCCCCAGGCCACAGACGGAGACAAGTTTGAGGAGCCATACTTGGAGCATGGGCTGCGAGAGATGGGGCTGGAGAGCTCCGCAGGGGCAGGGCACACTGGCTGGCAGGAACACCAGGCCGAGCCGGACATTTGCTCCAAGAGCAAAGGGGAGCGACCATGAGGGTTAGGCTGGCAGGTGGTGTGGTCAGATTTTCGTTGCCTACATTCAGGGGGCTGTGGTCGGGGTGGATTGGGAGGGACAAGGCTGAAGGCTGAGGGGGTACCAAGAAGGAAGTTGTTCAGCCATCGAGACGGGAGGTGATGGGGGCCTGGCCCTGGGTGGAGTTGGCTGGAGAAGGGCTCGGCTGGAGAGGCATTTTGGAAGGAACGTTGATGAGATTTGCGATGGACTGGCTGGAGAGGCGGGTGGTGTGTAAAGGAGAACAAGTGCGTGGGCCGCTGGGTGGGGGCTGGCTTGAATGGGGGGTGAGGAGGACGCGGTGGGGGCACAGGTTTGTAGCTGAAGCCCACAAGTGTGTTGGTGAACATCTTGAGTCGTGGGGCCTGTGACACAGACAGGCTGAGGCTGCATTTGCCTTCAGACCTGTCTGTTGCAGAGCCCGGCTCCTCCCGCCACCGTCCATGCTGCTACGGGACAGCAGGTGCACTGACTCGGTGTGGGACCACGCCCTGCACTCCCCTCGTGCTGTGACCTGACCCGGCTTCCCCGGACGTCAAACAGGGGAGACTGCTGAGGAAGCTCTCCGGGCCCACTTTGCTTCCACAGCCCGGAGCAGCCATTCTCAGGACAGCGTATGCTCTTGTAATTACTGAAGACCCCAAAGAGCTTTTGAGTGTGGAGTTACAGCTATCGAGTTTCACCAGATGAAATAGGCTGAAAAATGCCCCTCGAACGACGTCCACATCCTCATCCTCGGAACCTGTGAATAGGTCACCTTACACGGCAAAGGGGTTTGCAGGTGTGATTAAATTAAGAAGTTTGGGATGGGGAGATTTTCCTGGATTATTGTGTGGGTCCAATGTCTTTACAAGGGTCCTTATAAGAGGAATGCAGAAGGGTCAGAGTGAGAGAAGGTGATGCGATGATGGAAGCAGAGAGAGGTGTGACAATAGAAGCTGAGGTCAGAGCATTGCGGCCATAAGCCTGTGGAGCTGGAAATGGCAAGGAACAGACCCTCCCCTGGAGAATCCAGAAGGAACGAAGCTCTGCCGACACCTTGGTCTTGACCCCTGTGAATGTGTTACCTCGCAGAGAAGTCCCTGCTTATCCGCGGGGGATACATTCCAAGACCCCCAGTGGATGCCTGAAACCTTGAACGGTACCGAACCCGACACCATGACAGTGGATCTGCTGACTGAGAGGACTACTAAGTAACTAATGGGCGGATGGCATATACGGCGTGGATACACTGGACAAATGCATGATTCACGTCCCAGGCAGGACAGAGGGGGAAGATGTGAGATTTCAACACACCACTCAGAACAGGGCAAAATTTAAAGCTTATGAATTGCTTATTTCTGGAGTTTTTCATTTAATATTTTCAGACCACAGTTGACCGCAGGCAAGTGAAACCGTGGAAAGTGAAACCGTAGATAAGGGGCACTCCTGTATAGCAAAGACTTGTAGGCGTGATTAATTTAAGGATCTTGAGATGGGGAGATTATCCTGGATTACTCCAGTGTCATCACAAGAGTCCTTGTAAGAGGGATGTGAGAGGGTCAGAGTCAGAAGACGATGATGTGATGATGGGAGCAGGAAGAGAAAAGGTGATGCGGTGGGGGACCGTGAGCTAAGAAATGGGGCAGCGTCTGGAAGCTGAAAAAGACAAGGAATGAATTCTCTTCCGGAGCCTCTAGAAGGAAACAGCCCTGCTGACACCCTGGTTTTGGCCCAATGAGCCCCATTTCAGACTTCTGACCCCCAGAACGGTAAGAGAATAATTTGTGTTGTTTTAAGCCCTAAGTTTGCAGTAATTTGTTACAGCAGCCACAGGAAACTAATACATCATGCTACAAATGTGAATTGAGAACTTAAAAAAATCTATTAGTTTGTTTAAAAATAACAATAAATGCATTTCTTGTTAGCATAAGTTTTTTTTTTTTAGGAAGATTACATCCCTGAGCTAACATCTGCTGCCAATCCTCCTCCTTTTTTACTGAGGAAGACTGGCCCTGAGCTAACATCCATGCCCATCTTCCTCTACTTTACATGTGGGACGGCTACTACAGCATGGCTTGCCAAGTGGTGCCATGTCGGCACCCGGGATCCGAACCGGGGAACCCCGGGCCGCCGAAGCGGAATGTGCACACTTAACCGCCGCGCTACTGGCCAGCCCCAGCATAAAATTTTTTATTTAAAATAACTATATTTTAAAAAATGGTAGTAAGAAAGTGGCATTTTTATTTGTTTGTTTTTTTAGATTTTCGAAATCTTTTCATATCTGGCTCCGTAGAAGACAGCTGGATTCGCATAGCTGCCCCTGCATTCTATCTGTTGTGATATGCTGTTTTGGTTGAAGTGTGTGAAGAAAATTCCACCTCACACAGATATGAAGGTAGAAAAAAGGGGAGCATTGTAATAGCCTTTTTGGATAATAATGGATATTATTCTTTGACATAAACCAAAACACAAAAAGTGGTAGTTTCTCAAAGGTTAGTTACAATGTGGCATCTGAAACCCTGTCAACAACCTTTCCAGACTCTTTGTTGCAAGCAAACCAGTTGGCCTTCTCTTTAAATGGATCTTTCGCCCGTATATGATTCTGGCCTTGCTGACCCTTTGCTGCCCAGAGGGACTGGCAGTTCCCCTGCTGAGGGCCCTAGAAGGCGCTGACAGTAACTTGGCCCTGGCAGCAGCTGGGCCACACAGAGAGTAGAGGTGACAATGGCGTGGGGTAGCAGAGCAGTTAAGGACAGCGGCTTTGGGCACAGCCAGCTGAGCCCTTTAGAGGGCTGTGGATGACAAGCTGGCACTGCCCCATCCCCTCCCCATAGCCAATGACAACACAATTAAAATAACTTCTTTCTGGATCTTCCGCTATCTTCTAGCCAGGTTCTGGATAAGCGTGTCAAAGCCAGTCTCTGCTCATCTTTCTGGTCCCGGATTTGCTGCTCCCTTGGGTAATCCAGCCCCGCCCGGGGTTAGGACAATCTCATGCGGGTGCAGGATCTGGCATAACCAACTCTGTGGCAGTCAGTGTCCCCCTCTGTAAGGCGGACGTGGTAGTACCTGTCTTTCAGGGTTGTGGGGATTCTGAGGCGAGGCTTGTAAACCAGTTTTAGCAAGCGCCTGGCGTAGGCGCGCTCGAGTTTGCTGCTATTATAGGAACTCAGGCGGCCTTCCCTGTGCGTCTCTGGCTGGTTCCTGCAGTCCAGCTCAGCCCTCTGTCCCCTCAGCTCCTGCAGCCAGTGCTCAGGGCTGGGCGAGGCTGTCGGAACTGTCTACTCCACGGCTCCGTAACAGAGGGATTTTGCTGGAACCCTTGGGGCCCGGAATGGAGGCTATGGGGAAGCCTATGAGGAAGGAAACATCTTAAACACAAGCGGTCTATCCATTTTCTTCTTCCCTCAGAGCCCAGAGCCGCTGTGGTTGCTTCCAAGAGGATGGGATCTGAGAAGCCAGGGGAAGAGGGAAGCAAGTCAGGGGGTCAGCATGCTCGTCCCACGAACTTGAAGCCGGTAGTGGATGCTCTGACAGGGGTTGCCCAGATCCCCCTTCAGGACCATGGCACCCATTCCCCCAACTGCCCAGGCCCTTGCCCAAGGACATGCCCCATTACCAGCAGCCCACCCCAGCAAGTGGGCGGACAGTGATAGGATGTGTCTCCTTGTCAGGGCACCAAGGTCTGCCTTCCGTGGCTCACTTTGGCACAACTCTGAAGGGCCATCCTGGCATTGGCTGAGGTTTCCATGCAACTGCATGGCTGGCTAGTGTCCCCCCGTCCTCAGGCCTGCCTTCCTGAAAGCATGCTCTAATAACCTGCTCTCAGAGGCAGGCTCTCACAGCTGGCCTCCCAGAATCTGGTCAAGGGGCCTGGACCCTGCTGGGTGGCCCAGGTGAGACGCTCACCCCTCTCGGCCTCAGGACCTCCCCCTGAAGTACTGGAGGTGCTTCTGGTTGGGAAGGGATGTGCACCCAGTGGCCCTATCCTGCCAGCCTCCAGCCATATTTCACATCTTCCTCCTTTGTGGAAACTCCTCACCCCACCTGAGTCAGAGGCTGAGCAGTGTCTGGAGCCCACCCAACACCCTCACTCCAGCCCTTTCACACCAGGCCAGTTCACTCCAGGAGGTTAAGAGTGATGAGAAAGAGGAAGACAAAAAGTGCCATTTAATAAAGGATAAGAAAACTCTAGAAATGACTTCCAAGCTCCTAGAGTCTACAGGAAGAACAGAATTTGTCCCAGAAAGGGGGTGAGGGCACAGTGGCAGGGGTGTCTGTTATTAGGAAAATAGCTTGTGACCTTTAGCTTGTGAAAGGCAAGGCCCCCACTAAGAGGTTTCTAGAAAAGAAACTTTATACTGAACTGCTCAGTATAAAAGGTTACAGGAATGGGGGATTGGGACCCTTGAAGGGAGGAAGTGACAGACAGCAAATGAAGTCAGCTTGATTCCCATAACCAGGAAGTCCAGGGGTTGATGTTTTCAGATGGAGTCAGATCCAGGGAGCCCAGACCTTGTCCTGGGGTCTGCTCTGTGTCTCTGTGCATCTCTCGACTCTGCCTGCTCCGCCTGGCTTCCCGCTCCAGCCAGGCTCTTCCCACGTGCAAACAAGAGCCTCGGGTAGCTGAGACTTTCATCCTCCCAGCCTGTCACTCCCAGGGAAGCATATGACTGACTCGGCTTGGGGCCGTGGTATGCCTCTGTCTGGACGTCAGTGAGCCGAGGATGCACTTCCGTAATTGGCCCAGCCTTGGCTCATGTGATTCCAGGTGGATGGGGATTCTTCTGTGATTGACAGCCCCACCACCTGCAGCGGCAAGATAGCAGATCCCCCCAAGGAAAGGGCACTGAAGGCCAAAAACGTCCACCCCTGGGTCCCTGTGAAAAGGTAGGGTGGTGGGGACGGGGCCAACCCAGCATTATGGAGGCAACCGGAGAGACGTTCTGTGTGATGTGAGGTCAGGCAACACGAGGCTTACACCTTTCCTCTGCAGGCTGTCTCCTGCTCTGCTCAGCCCTACACTGTGGTCCCCTCACCACCCCAAACCCCCTCAGTACAAGCTACCCCGGCAACAGGTGTATCGGGGCTGTGGGGAGGAGAGGAGGCAGACGGTGTTCGACACAGAGCACTGGCGCAAGAAGAGAAAGAGAATGGGGTGGCAGATTCTCTGAGCAGGAGCTAAGGTGTGAGACGATTGGAGAGGAGGACGGTCTCCTCGAAACCTCACAAGTGTTGGGGCAGGGAGGGACAGAGAGATGAGGATGGAGCCCCCTGCCTTTTTCTCAGGCTCCCCCGGCCCACGGGGGCCCGAGACTTGAGGGACAATGGGCAGAGGGCCGGTTTCCTAAATCCAGCCTTTGCATCTCAAGAGGCACAAAACTCTGGGCCAGCCAGGTGGCGCAGCAGTTAAGTGTGCACATTCCGCTTCTCTGCTGCCCAGGGTTCCCTGGTTGGGATCCCAGTACCGACATGGCACCGCTTGGCAAGCCATGCTGTGGCAGGTGTCCCACATGTAAAGTAGAGGAAGATGAGCAGGGATGTTAGCTCAGGGCCAGTCTTCCTCAGTGAAAAAGGAGGAGGATTGGTGGCAGATGTTAGCTCAGGGATGTAATCTTCCTCAAAAAAAAAAAAAAAGAGGCACAAAACCCTAACTTGCCTGGTGGTGGAATGCCACCCTCAGCTGCAGACTTGGGGTCAGGAGGTCTCTGTGGTTTTGCCCCAAGAGGCAGTTCTGGCCCCTGGCACAGGGAGGTGGTCAGAGGGGCCAGGGCAGCCCATGGGTCTCCCCTGAATGAGAAAGAGGAGGTCAGAAGGACGGAGTCCCAGACACGAGTTAGATAGTAGACACCCCCTCTCTCCCCAGTGGTCCCCCAACTGTGCATTCCATGCCCCCTTGGAGAGAACATCCCAGCCAGTCTGATCTGTCCTCCCTCAGGTTCATCTCTTACCAGCCATTAAGGCCTCATCTTCCCCTTTCCCTCCCACCCCTGACCCTCTTCCACCGCTGGGCAGCTGCCTGTCTTCCTGTGGGGACAGGAAGTAGTTGGGGTTTGTGGTACGCAGCCTCCAAGATGGCCCCCAAGGATTCTCACCCCTTGGTATTCAAGCCCTTGTGCAGTCCTCTCCCACACTGAACAGGGCTGACCCGTGTAACCAACAGGATATTGTGAAAATAACAGAGCGTGTCTTCCACGGCTTGGCTATAAAAGACATTGCAGTGTCTGTCTTCCCCTCTTTTGGATCACTTGCTCTGGGGAAAGCCAGGCGCCATGTTGTGAGGAACCTGAAGAAGCCCCATGGGAAGCCCATGCAGTGAGGAACTGAGGCCTCCAACCAAAAGCCATGGGAGCGAGCCATCTTGCAAGTGGATCTTTCAGACCCAGTCAAGTTTTCAGACAATGGTAGCCTCAGCCAACAGCTCACCTCAATCTCATGAGAGACCCTGAACCAGAACTTTCCAGCTAAGCTTCTCCTAAATTCTTGACCAATAGGCACTGTGTGACTTCATCAGTGCTTATCGGTGTTTTAGGGTAATGTGTTATGCAGCAGTAGATTACTAATGTAGAGTTTCTCAGACTTTAGAGGATCTAGGCGTGGAGGAAGCAGATTCTTTAGCCCTCAGATCCTCAGCCTGTGGCCCTTTGGCCCTGCCAAGCTCAGAAACATCTGTGTCCAGCTCTGCAGACTGGCTGAGGGTGGAGCTGGGCCGTCTGCCTCAATGGATGAGAAGGACTTGTGTATGTGGGGTGGGGGTGGGGGGACAAGGGAATGAGGGGTGATGTATTAATTTGCTCAGGCTGCCATAACAAAATGCTGCATATTGGGTGGCTTAAACTAATAGAAACTTATTTTCTTACAGTTCTGGAGGCTGGAAGTCCAAGATCAAGGTGCCAGCAGGTTTAGTTTCTCCCGAGGCCTCTTTCCTTGGCTTGTAGATGGCCGCCCTTTTGCTGCCTCTTCACATGGCTGTCCCTGTGTGCGTGTGCACCCCTGGTGTCTTTGTGTGTCCAAATTTCCTCTTCTCATAAGCACTTTAGTCACATTGGATTAGGGCCCACCCTAACGGCCTCATTTTAACTTAATCACCTCTTTAAAGGCCTTATCTACAAATACAGTTCCTTTCTGAGGCAGTGGGAGTTAGGACATATGAATTTGGTGGGAGGAAACGATTCAGCCCATAACAGGTGACGAGAGCTAAGTTCTGCTGAGCCAAGGGGCTGCAGGCATTGGGGAGGAGCATGAAGGAGATAGAAGTGGGTGTGAGAATAGGACCCATGATCAGAAAAGGAAAGTGAGGCTCAGGGTGGGCTGCCTACCACAGACACATTTCTGGGGAATAGAGGAGACAAGACCCAAACATACAGTGCCTGTTCCCCACCTGAATGGGCACAGAATCCAGTATGAGTCTCTGTGCCCAGAGCTTCATTGGTAGGCCTGGGGCCTTCAAGAGAGTGGAAACTGGAACTTGGGCACCAGCCCAACTCAGCAGAGGGGACCTCTGAGAGGGGGGCAGCCAGGGAAGCAGCTATGGGGGCCAGCCTAGGGCCAAGACCACACCAAACCTGCATCTCCCTCCTGGACCTCTCCTTGCCAGAGCCCCTGGACAAACCATCCCTGCACAGCTTCAGCCTTCACAGCTGAGAAATATCCCTGTGGCCTCAACAACCCTGACCTCTTCACTGCCTGGACTGGCCCAGGGTTTCTCCCCAATATTTTCAACCTAATTGACATTTTTTTAAAAAAGATTTTATTTTTCCTTTTTCTCCCCAAAGCCCCCTGGTACATAGTTATATATATATATATATATATATATCTTTTAGTTGTGGGTCCTTCTAGTTGTGGCATGTGGGATGCCACCTCAGCATGGCTTGATGAGAGGTGCCATGGCCACGCCCAGGATCTGAACCAGTGAAACCCTGGGCCATTGAAGCAGAGCACGCGAACTTAACCACTTGGCCAAAGGGCCAGCCCCCCAATTGACATTTATACAACTCCTAACCAAATAACAGCAGAATGCACATTCTTTTCCAATGTACATAGAACATTTACTAAGATAGACCATATTCTTGGCCATAAAACAAACCTCAATGAATTTAAAAGGATTGAAGTGAACTTCCACCTTAAGAAATTAAAAAAAGAAGATTAGCGAGACACAAAGTAAGTAGAAGAAAGGCACAAAAACCCGAATGAAGATCAAATAAATGGAAAAAAGGAAAGCAATAAAGAACATCACTGAAACAAAGCTGGTTCTCAGAGAAAATCAACAAAACTGATTAACCTCTAGCCAGATTGACCAGTAGAGAAAGAAAGAAGACACATGACGGAGGTGACATCACTATAGATTCTACAGATATTTAGAGGACATCGAGGGAACATTTTGAACAACTTTATGCCAATAAAATCACCAACTTAGATGAAATGGACAAATTCCTGAAGGGGATGATTACCAAAGCTCATTTAAGAACCAAGAGATAACCTGAATAGCTCTCTATCTATTAAAGACTTTGAATTTGTAGTTAAAAATTTTTCTACAAACAAAACTTCAGGCCCAAATAGCTTGAATGGGCGTGGGAATTCTACCAAACATTTAAGGAAGAAATAATACCAATTCCGTACAAGCTTCCAGAAAATTGAACAGGGATAAATATTTCCCAGTTCATTCTATGAGGCCATTATTTCACTGATACCAAAACTAGACAGCAGTATGATAAGAATATATAAACTATCACTCATGAATATAGAAACAAAAATTCTTAACAAAATTTTGGCAAATTGAATCCAATAATACATAACAAATTCCATTTTTGTTTATCTCGGGATGCCTTTATTTCACTTTCAGCTTTGAAAGATAGTTTTTGCTGGATATAAGATTCTTGGTTGACTTTATTTTTGCTTTCAGCACTTTGCCTTTTAGCCTCCATTATTTCAGCTGTTAGTCTTACTGAGGTTCTCCTGTATGTGATGACTCATTTTTCTCTTGTTGTTTTCAAGAATTTCTCTTTGTCTTTGAACTTTTTTACTACCATGTGTTAGGGTGTGGATCTCTTTGTATTTTTCCTACTTAGAGTCCATTAAGCTCCTTGGATATGCAGATTAATGTTTTCATCAAATTTGGGGAGTTTTCAGCCATTATTTCCTCTTTTTTTTAAAGATTTTATTTTTTCTTTTTCTCAGTACATAGTTGTATATATATTTTAGTTGTGGGTGCTTCTAATTTTGGTACATGGGATGCCACCTCAGCATGGCCTGATGAGCAGTGCCATGTCTGTGCCCAGGATTCGAACCGGTGAAACCTTGGGCTGCCAGAGCGGAGTGTGCGAACTTAACCACTCAGCCACAGAGCTGGCCCCATCAGCTGTTATTTCTTTAAGTAGTTTTCTTCTCCTTTCTCTCACTCCTCTTCTCTGGTGCTCCCATTATGCGTGTGTTGGTGCACTTAATAGTGTCTCACATTTCTCTAAATTTCTGTTCATTTTTCTGCTTTCTTTTCTCTCTCCGTTCTTCAGATTGCATAATCTCAAGTTTGCTGATTCAAAACTGAGGTGGGTGGAGGAAGGAGGCAGTGAGCCATGGTTCAAATACTACAGACTCTTGCTGTTCTGAGATTTAGTAGATTTTCTTGAATAAATACGTCTTTGTTTGCTTTATGCCCTTAGGGAAATTTCCAGAGACTTTAACTGGTTGTTTTTTTTAATTATTTTTTTACCAATTACAGTTGTTTCTCTGGGGAGAGGGGCCACAGAGTTTCTCACACCACTATTCCAGAAACCACCTCTGAATATATAATATATAAAAAGAGTAATATATCACAACCAAGTGGGATTTCTCTTAAGAATGCAAAGTTGCTTTAACATTGGAAAACCAATCACTGTGATTTACCATATTAACAGACTTAAAAATAAAAACTATAACATCATCTCAAGAAATGCAGAAAAACATTCATTTCTGATAAAAACTTTAAGCACACCAGGAATGGAAGGGAACTTCCTTACTTAACAGATAACATGTACAAAAAAACAAAAACAAAAACCCTACAGCTAGCTTCATCTTTATGGGG
Organism: Equus quagga; assembly: GCF_021613505.1. NCBI lineage: Eukaryota > Metazoa > Chordata > Mammalia > Perissodactyla > Equidae > Equus > Equus quagga. Next base: position 85,813,008 of record NC_060281.1, read on the forward strand.
AAATGAATAAGACAGGCCTGTTTACTCTCACCACTTCTATTCAGCATTGTGTTGGAGGTTCTAGCCAATATAATCAGACAAGAAAAAGAAATAAAGGCATCCATATTTGAGAGAAAGAAGAAAAACTGCTTTATCTGCAAATAACATAGACATCTATGTTGAAAATCTGATGGAATTTACAAAAAAAGCCACTAGAACTAATGAGTGAGCATAATAAGGATGCAAAATACAAGACCAATATACAAAAATCAATAATATTACTAGCAAAAAGTAATCAGAAGTTAAAATTTTTAAAAATACCATTAACATAAAAATTACAAAAGTATAAAAATACGAAATACTTAGGGATAAATATAACAGAAAGTGTAAAACATTGTACAGAACATTGTTGCAAGAAATTTTAAAAGTTTAAATAAGTGGAGAGGTATACTATGTTCATGGATTGAAAGACTCACTATCATCAAGATGTCAGTTCTCCCTAAATCAGTCTATAGATTTAACATAATCCTAGTCAAAATCCAAGCAGGCTTTTTTGTAGAAATTGACAAGCTGATTCCAAAATTTATATGGCAATGCAAAGGACTTAGAATAGTCAAAAGAACTTTAAAAAAGAAGAACAAAGTTGGAGGACTTAAATACCTAACTTCAACACTTATTATAAAGCTATAGCAATTAAGACAATATGACAGTAGTGTAAAAATAGACAAGCATGAAAGCCCAGAAATAAAACCACACATTTATGGACAGTTAATCTTCGACAAAGGACCTGAGGACCTACAATGGAGAAAAGAAAGTCTCTTCAACAAATGGTACTGGGAAAACTGGACAGCCACATGTAAAAGAATGAAAATTGACCACTCTTTTTCACCATTCACAAAAATAAACTCAAAATGGATTAAAGACCTAAAGATTAGGCCTGAAACAATAAGTCTTCTAGAAGAGAATATAGGCAGTACACTCTTTGACATCAGTTTCAAAAGAATCTTTTCAGACACCATAACTCCTCAGATGAGGGAAACAATAGAAAGAATAAAGAAATGGGACTTCATCAGACTAAAGAGCTTCTTCAAGGTAAGGGAAACCAGGATTGAAACAAAAAAAACCACTAATAGGGAAAAAATATTTACAAGTTATTTATCTGACAAAGGGTTAATCTCCATAATATATAAAGAACTCACACAGCTCAACAACAAAAAATCAAACAACCTGATCAAAAAATGGGCAAGGGACATGAACAGACATTTCTCCAAAGAAGATATACGGATGGCCAATAGACACATGAAAAGATGCTCACCATCACTAATCATCAGGGAAATGCAAATCAAAACTACATTAAGATATCACCTACCCTGTTAGAATGGCAAAAATATCCAAAACAAAAAGTGACAAATGTTGGAGAGGTTGTGGAGAAAAAGGAACCCTCGTACACTGTTGGTGGGAATGCAACTGGTGCAGGCACTATGGAAAACAGTACGGAAATTTCTCAAAAAATTAAAAATAGAAATACCTTATGCCCCAGCCATCCCACTACTGGATATCTACCCAAAGAACTTGAAATCAGCAATTCCAAAAGTCCCATGCACCCCTATGTTCATCGCAGCATTATTCACAATAGCCAAGATGTGGAAGCAACCTAAGTGCCCATCAACAGATGACTGGATAAAGAAGATATGGTGTATATATATACAATGGAATACTACTCAGCCATAAAAAAAGATAAAATCGTCCCATTCACAACAACATGGATGGACCTTGAGGGTATTATGTTAAGTGAAATAAGCCAGATAGAGAAAGACAAACTCTGTATGACTCCACTCATAGGTGGAAGTTAAACATAGAGACAAAGAGAATTGATTGGTGGTTACCAGGGGAAAGGGGGTTGGGGGAAGGGCACAAAGGGTGAAGTGGGGCACCTACAACATGACTAACAATGTACAACTGAAATTTCACGAGGTTGTAAACTATCATAATCTTAATAAAAAGTTAAAAAAAAAATAGACAAGTAGTTTAATGGAATAGAATGAGGAATCCAGAAACAGACCTATATATGTATATGGTCAATTGATTTTCAGCAAAGGTGCAAAGGCAATTTTGTAGAGAAAGGATAGTATTTTCAATAAATGGTGCTGAGACGATTATAGTGTGTTGAATGGTGCCCCCCTCGTCCCCCCCAAAAAGAGATGTCCACATCCTAATTCGTGAAACGCATGAATATTACCTTATTTGGAAAAATGGTCTTTGCAGATGTAATTAAGTTAAGGATCTTGAAATGAGAAAATCATCCTGGATTGTCTGGGTGGACCCTCAATCCAATGACAGGTCTTTTTATAAGAGACACACAGAGGAGAGACACACAAGGAGAAGGCGGTGTGAAGTCAGAGATAGAGAGGAGAGTATGTGACTACAAGCCAAGGGATGCCAGGCAGCCACCAGAAGCTAGAAGATGTGAGGGATGGATTTTTCCATAAAGCCCCCAGAGGGAGCGTGGCCCTGCCAACACCTAGACTTCAGACTTCTGGCCTCCAGAACTGTGAGAGAATAAATTTCCATTGTTTTAAGCCATTAAGTACGTGGTGATTTATCATGGCATCCTCAGGAAATTAATACACAGATATCCATATGCAAAAAAAATTTTTGATCCACACTTTGCACTATGTACAAAAATTAACTCAAAAATAGATGATAAACCTAAATGTAAAACCTAAAACTATAAAGCTTCTAGGATAAGAGAGAGAAAAAAATCTTTGTAACCCTGGGTTGGGCAAAGATTTCTTAGATACGATGCTAAAAGCATGATCCACAAATCAAATATCAATAAACTGGAGTTCACCAAAATTAAGAACATATGATCTTTGAAAGACAATGTTCAGAGACGAAAAGACAAGTCACAGATCGACAGAAATATTTGTAAATCACATATCTGATAAAAGACTTGTATCCAGAATGTATAAAGACCTCTCAAAACTCACAATGCAAAACCAAGGATGGTCCTTTTTTGGGGCCGAAATGGAGCTCAGATTCCTGTGAGCAAAGCACAGAACCCAGAGCACACGAGCTCATATGAAGCATTTATGCTTCACCTTTGTCTGACTGTTATGGTGATGACCATGATTTTTTTCTTGTCCTTGTGCCTCAGTCGCTGTCAGCTCCCTGAGAACAGCCCCTAGCTCCTATAAGGATATATTCCTGCCTCAGGGCCTTTGCACAGAGTGTTTCCTCACTCAGCAACACTATTCTCTTCACTCTTCGGCAGTTAATTCCCCTCATCCTTCATCTTTCAGCTTACAAAGATTTTCTTTGACTTGCACCCACCCACCCCAAGCTCTGCCATCTAAATTAGGTCCCTGTTATTCTCTTTCATATATTCTGCCTCATTCTTTGGCATCATTTCCTTATCACAATGTGCAATTATGGTTATCTGACTGTGGTCTGTCTTCACAGCTGGTCGTGCCTGGTCCTGCATTGCTGACCCAAAAGTGAACTTGGACTCCAAGTGGGCGCTCAGCAAACGTGTGTGGGACAAGACAGGACATTCCCTGTACAGTACCCCGTATGCTCGGGCCACAGAGCCAGCATTGAAACTCCTGGGCATTCAAGTCTGCCACGTTCCACCCAGCGGGAAAAATTCAGAGCTGACATTAATTCAGGCCCCACATACATGATTCTTACTGAGTAAGACATCAAGACAATCTCGCCCTTTGTCGGAACTGTGGGAGTCTGACTTACGCGTCGAGAGAAGCCAGTCTAAAATCAGTCGCTTTTTGAAACCATCGGCTTAAGAAATTAAGGATTCTGTCAGCGTGCCCTGAATTCTGGGCCCAGCAATTAATTCCTCCTAGATTAAAGGATTGTTGTGTTTCTGATACATTATTATGCGGAGTGGGCTTGCTGTGAATTTTAAAACTTTAACCAGAATCCTCATTAACTGGGATCTTTTATCTGTGTGCAACTCGTAGAAGAGGCCAGTGGCTAGAAAGTGAGCTGATGCATCCAAAAGAAACAGCATTCCAGAGGGCGTCCTAATGCACATTCGTCCAGGCAGCTGTCCTCCTCCTGATGGTAACAGGGCCATTTACTCATAACACGCCAGGCTCAGGCTGGACATTGGACATCACCCTGCTGAATCCTCGCCCGCCCTATCAGGTGGCCACAGTTATTATTATCTCCAGTTTACAGGCGAGGACTGCGGCTGGTGAAGGGAGGTGAAGAGCCCTGCTCAGGCCAGTGGGTGGCCCAGGTCTATGCGACCTCCTGGCCCCATGCTTGACCCCACCTTACCCTGCACCCCCTTCTCCCTGGACAACAATAAAGATCGCTGTGCAGAAGGATGACCCCAGGCCTTTTTAGTCCGCTGTCCATCCAAGAACCATTCTGTCTTGCTGGGAGCAAGGCTCTGCTGGGCCCTGGGGAGTAGGGAGGTCAGAGGGAGTGGTGACCCAGGGAACAAGGGCGCCATCCTCTGGGAGCAGCCACTAGGGGCCGGGTCCAGGGAGGCCAGCCCTCGCCCTCCACCACAAGCAGGCTCTGTCTCCTCCCCAGCGTGGGTCCCCCTCCTGTGTGCGATATGTCTGGGAACGTCAGAGTTCTGTCCGTCAGGGTCCAGCCTGGCTGCACTTACGGGAGAACCTGAACTCAGATGCAACTGATTTATGGGAGATTTATGGGACCCCTGTAAGATGCTGGCTGAGGCACTCCCAAATGCGCCAGGGCCCCCCAGCATTTTAGCCACTCCCCCTTTTTAGTTCACACATAGCGTTTGTGCACACAGTCATTCCTTACCCCAGCCTACCCCTGGGCAGGTGGGGAATCAGTGCCCCCAGCCCAGTGTGGGTCCCTGGAATCCTGGGATCTCCTTCTAGAAACTTCACAAACTCAAAAGGGAGTGAATTAGGAGCTCCAGCATCCCTTAGAAAATGCCCCCTTCTAGTTCCCTACACAAGAGGCAGGGAGACAGGTGGTCCCAAGAGCAGATCCTGTCCCCGGGCTTCCTTCCTCCAGGCCCACGGCTCCAGCTTGTCCCTCAGTCACAAAAGCAGGGAGCTGCTCAGCACTTCTGCCCATGGTGGCGGGGGCTCTCAACAGCACAGAGCAACTAGTAATATTTTTCTCTTTAAAAAAAAATCTAAAGGAAATTCTGACACATGCTACAACACAGGTGAATCTTGAGGACATTTTGCCAAGTGAAATTAGCCAGTCACCAAAGGACAAATATTACATGATTCCACTTCTATGCAGTATCTAGAATAGTCACATTCATAGAGAGAAGATAGAAGGGTGGTTGTCAGGGGCTGGGGGAGGAGGGGATGGGTGTTTACTGGGTACAGAATTTCAGTCTGGGAAGATGAAAAGAGTTCTGGAGACCAACAGGGGTGATGGTTGCACAACAATGCGAATGTTCTTAATGCCACTGAACCACACATTTAAAAATGGTTAAAACGGCAAATTTTATATTATGTATATTTCACCACAATTTTTTTAAAAGATTAAAAAAATATCTCAAGTTTCCCTTCATCAAGCATCCTCCTATTTGCATTATGCCATTGAATCCTGGCAGCAACATTTGGAGGTAAATTCTACCGTTGTGCTCATTTTATAGGTGAGAAAAGCAAGATGAGGAAGGTGATATGGGAGGAGGAAGGTGACATGAGCAGCCTGAGGTCACCCGGCAAGTAAGTGGCAGGGCCAGTGTTTGACCCAGGGCCTGACTGCAGGGCCTGCTGTCTCCTGACCCAGGGCCCTGGCCACAAAGAGAGCCGCCCCTCCCTAACCACTTTCCACAGTTCTGCTCAGATTCCCCTGCCAGGGGACAGCAAACGGGATCCAGATGGTGGTTCCCCCACTGACCAGGATGGGGCCTAACTTGAAACCCCTTTGCCAGGGTTTCCAAATGTATCCCAGACTTCTGGAAGTGTCTGGTGCCCTCCTGGGAGCTAGTGGGGGGCAAAGAGGCAGCCAAGCCCGGCCACAGGCCTGGACAGTGACTGTGGGGGGTGGGTGGTTGGCACCAGCCTCCAGGTATTCCCGCAGGCCCTGGGAAGCCCAGTTTCCTCAGACGGGGAGACCCATCTTATTCCCGCCCGTATTAGTGGCCTGGGGCTGTGGTAACAGAGTACCACACACTGAGTGACTTAAACAGAAATTTATTGTCTCAGAGTTCCAGAGGCCAGAAGCTTGAAATCAGGGTGCCAGCAGGGTTGGCTCGCTCTGAGGGCCGTGAGGGAGAATCTGTTCCATGGCTCTAGCTTCTGGTGGCTGCAGGCATTCCTTGGCTTGTACACGGCCTCCTCGCTGTGTCTTCACATTGTCCTCCTGCTTGCATGTCTGTCCCTATGTCCAAATTTCCCATTTTGTAAGGATACAGTCATATTGGATCAGGGCCCACCCTCATGACCTCATCTTAACTTGATCTTCTGCAAAAATTCCATTTCTAGATAAGGTCACCTCCAGAAGTACCAACGGTTAAGACCTCAACATCTTTTGAGGGGACACAATTCAACCCATAACTCCATCCCATGATGCCATCACTCCTCTCAGCTGCCCAGGGGCCCAGGGGGAAGGTTCTGAGGGTCAGGGACATTTGCAGAGTGCAATGCTATTTCACCTACTCGCTAGGGCTTTATGAATTTATAACCATGCCATCCTGTGCTGAATGCTCGCTGTGTGCCAGGCACCAGGCATTCATGCTCCCCAAGCCTTAGCTGCGGGGTGGCTGTTAGCGTTCCATTTTACAGGTGAGCTGCACAGCTCTCAGGTGGAGGAATGAGGCTCGAATTATTGCAGTTGGAGCAAAAGGCAACGCCTGGGGATTCAGGAGAGGAGGTGTGTGAGGAGGTTATTTCTACCTCCCCCAAGTCTCTAGAATCTGGTGACTTTACTCCATCCCTGTAGTGACCTCCTGTGTTAGCGTCCTAGGGCTGCCGTCACAAATCACCACAAACTCGCTGGCTTAACACAGCACAAATTTCTTCTCTCACAGTTCTGGAGGCCAGAAGTCAGAAGTCAGGACGTGAGTAGGGCTGTGCTCCCTCCGAAGGTACCGGGGAGGACCCATCCGTGCCTCTTCCAGCTTCTGGTGGCTCCAGGCATTCCTTGCCTCGTGGCTGCATCACCCCAGTTTCTGCCTCTGTCTTCACCTTCTCTTCTCTGTCTCTCTTCTGGGTGTCGTTTATAAGGACATTTGTCATTGGATTCAGGGCCCACCCAGGTAATCTAGGATGATCTCATCTCAAGATCCTTAATTTAATTACATTGGCAAAGACCCTTTGTCCAAAACAGGACACATTCACAGCTTCCAGGACCTGGACATAGCTTCTGGGGGTCATCATTCAACCCCTCCACATAGCCCCAGACACCATCCTCCAAGCTGGGCCACTGCAACCACCCCTGCCTCCGGGCCTCTGGCCCTTGCAAAGACCAGACCCACGTCCCCCCCCATTAAGTCTCACAGCGACTCCGAGGGCCTCAGGAAGCAGCCCAGTCTTGGCCCTCAAAGCTCCCAGGGCCTGGCCCTGTTGACCTCTCAGGCTTTGGGTCTCTCTGCTCCCCACCCTCAATCCTCTTGTCACACACTGACCTGCCCCTGGTTCCTACAGGGGGCCAGGCCTGCTGTTGCCCTCAGGCCACCCCCATGCTGTTACCGCTGTTCCCTTCACCTGCGACTCTTCCCCTGGGCTTCACCTGGGTGGCTTTTGCTCATCTGCCAAGTCTAAGTTTAGATGCCCCTCTCCCCCTCCCTTGACAAAGGGCTGAGTCAGGGGCCTACTCTGCACTCCCGCAGGCCCTACTCACTGTCATGGGTTATTGCAGTGATTATAACGTGGGTTCACCTGTGCTCGTTCTCTGGCCTGGGAGCTCAGCCAGGGCAGGGCCAGCGTCACCCACATCCATCTAGCTCACCACAGAATGGCCACCACCCACTGCAGGGCACAGCTGGTGTCCTGCGGTGTTTGCAGGTGGGCATGAAGGTCGGACGATGCGGGATCTTTCTCTCCACCTCTCACCCCGGCCCATCCCCCTTCCTCAGAGTCTTAAGGAACACTTTTTCCTCGCCTTTAAAATCTTAAAGTTCTGTTTGATTTTTTCTGTTTGTGTGTTTTGTATATGAGAGCTTTATTGAGGTGTAATTTACCTACCATACAATTCATCCGCTTAAAGTGGGAAAGTCAGTGTTTTTCAGGATATTCAGAGTTGTGCAACCGTCACCACAATCAACTTGAGAACATTTTCATCATCCTTAAAAGAAATCCTATACGCATTAGCAGTCGCTTCCCATTTCCCTCCAACTGTGCCTCCTCCCCAGCCCTAGGCAACCACTCATTTGCTTTCTGTCTCTATAGATTTCCCCATTCTGGACATTTCATAATGAAATCATACAATATGTGGCCTTTTGTGACTGGCTTCTTTCACTTAGCATGATATTTTTGAGATTCATCCACATTGTAGCATGTGTCAGTACACCATTCCTTTTTATTGCCTGAATAATATTCCACTGTATGGATGTACCGCTGTTTAGCCATTCATCAGTTGATGGACATTTGGCTGTTTCCACTTTTTGGCTATTGTGACGCTGCTATGAACATACGTGTGCAAGTTTTTGTGTGGATATGTGTTTTCGTTTGTCTTGGGTGTACACCTAGGAGTGGTGAATGTGTTTTTTCAATTAAAAATAACTTACATTTTAAATTACAAACATGACACATTGGAGCCCACCAAAGTGGCAAAGTAGAAACAAGAAAATATAGACACGCCCATAATCCCCACAAAGATATCTGGTGTCCAGCCTTGCAGACATCCCTTTGCTCATGGTTACAAAAATGGAGCATGAACGGGCAGCCATGTGTGTGAACCTGTGACAACTCCCGACCCTGCAGAAGACAGCCTGTGTCCGGCTTCCTTTGATCCCTGGTGTGACTGTCAGGAAAGAACCACTGAGTGCGGACTGAAAATGAAACCAGCTTTGACTTCAAAGAACAAACAGCTAAGAGTAAGAGAAAGAAGGAGGATTTTCAGCTGCCTGGAAGCAGGGGAGAGATTTTCAAGGGGTAGGAACCTCTCTGTCTTTGGCGGAAAAAAAAAAAGAAGCATTAAAAAAAGGGAGGCAAAAACCCCAAACAAATACCTGGGGAATCATTATATCAAGGTGGATGGATTACAAGTGATTTATTTTTCTTAAAAAAAATTAACAATATTATATTATTATAATGTTTTAACCCTAAAAAGATTCTAAGAAGGCTTTGAGGGATTACTGATGAAAAAGAATGATTTTCTAAAACTCAGCAGTTCTTAAGAAGAGTGCAGCCAAAAAGGCTTTCTTGCTCCTTTATAGTTTCTTCCAAGAACTGGCTCATTGAGACAGAGGCCAAGCGAGCAGACAGCCACAGACCTGAGCGAAGCTGTGAATATTTCGACTCCAAGGTGAGAGCTGCTTATGAGCACACAGGAAAAAGCAGGTAAAAAAAAAGGGCATTAAAGGTTCCTCTCTTTAAAAATATTTCAGGGCCAGGCCAGTGGCGTAGTGGTTAAGTTTGCATGCTCCACTTCGGCAGCCCAGGTTCGCCGGTTCAGTTCCCAGGTGCAGACATACATACTGCTCATCAAACCATGCTGTGGTGATGTCCCATGTACAAAATAGAGGAAGACTGGCAGAGATGTTAGCTCAGCAACAATCTTCCTCAAGCAAAAAGAGGAAGATTGTCAACAGATGTTAGCTCAGGGCCAATCTTCCTCACACACACACACACAAAAACAAATTCTTAACCATTCGTGACTAGTGAGAAAGGCTGTACCTTTGTGTTTGCTTTCTTCCATATCTGGCTGCATAAGGATCCATTCCCAAACTATATGTTCTTTATTACAAAATAATAAAAAATTCTTAGAAGCATCCCTTCTTAAACAGTGATTAGTCATTCTAATATTTATGCTCAGGTGTTTTAAAAAGAGTCTCACTTATTCTGAAAAGTACCATTGAATAGCAACACATCCTTGTCCACTCAGAAGCAGGGTCTAGAGATGGCCAGACGCCTGGCACAGAAGCTGCTGCTTTCTACTCTTCCACCCAGGGCAGACATTGCTAGGTGGTCATAGCACTCTTTTCCACCAATTTGAAGACTGTCTTTGAACCCCTGTCTATTCTTCTCAAAAGGCAACTTCTGGGAGTGGATCAGAGGGTGCCCCCCTCCCCCTGCCCCCCAAATCTCGTTTCTGTGCAGGTGCAAACCCCAGACGCCACCTAGTGGCAGAGCTTCCTAATTGCAGGCAGAGTTCCTCGAAAGAGAACGGGTTCCCTGAGCCAGCTTTGCAAAGCCAGACAAATGGACAGAAAATAACTGATTAGTGCAGTCTTGCATACATACAATAGCCCTCCTAGAGCAGAGTTTTCAGTTTCAACATGGGTTTTCCTTGCTTTAGCCCAAGAGCTTGGTCAATAGAAGCATTTCAGGCAACAATTAGTAGTAGCAAAGCACCTTTGGGAATCCCTAGTTCGTCCCCAATATTCTCTTTGCCAAAAACTGACCCTTCTGTCTGTTCCAGGCTTCATGTCCCCAGGCTGCCCAGATTTCTCCTTCCACAAACTATATGTAACATGCTTTGGATTCAACACGGGTACCTTTTCCTGAGCACAGGGCAAGGGGCTCCTTTAAATGCTCCTCATAGCTACCTACCCTGAAACACGTGTGGCCATGCCCATTTTGCAGGGGAGAACGCTGAGGCCCAGAGAGGGGAAGCAACATGGCCAAGGTCACACAGTGAGGAAGACATAGACAGGATTGAACCCTCCTGGCCAAGCTGGGCCTACAGACCCCACAACATTAGCTGTATGTTGGGCTCCTTCCTGACAACAGGCCGCCCTTTTTGCTGTGCCCCTGGGCATGTCCCATGGGGGCTGGGCACAAACAGCCCAGCTGGGCCAACAGGCCCCTGTAAGGAGGGAGATGGGCACAGTGAGGGTCCCAGGGCTGATTCTGGACCTGGAGGATCCTGGCTGCCTGCTCCAGGTTCTGCAGGCAGACTTCTGAGTCCCACGCTGCCCTTGCTGGCTGTGCGGTTTATCACCCTCCCTGGCCTCCCTCTCCTGGGCAAAATACCTCTGCACGGGCGGCTGTGATAACGCATGCAGTCTGCAGTCGCACAGATAAAGGGTGGGGGCTGGCCCAGTGGGAAGCAGGTCACTGCTGGCCCCCCACGCCCCTCTCGATCTCCCGCCCTCCTTTGGTCTCTCTGTCTTTCAGCCTCTCTGTTCTTGCTTGTGTGACTTGAGCGCCTCTAGGCCGACGTTGGGACTCAGTCTCTCTGTTTCTCTCTCCCTCTCTGACATTCTCTCTCTCTTATCTTCCGTCTCTCTCTGTCTCTGCCTCTTGTTATCTCTGTCTTTGACATTCAGTCTCTCCCCGTCTCTCTCTCACTCTCCTCTTCTGTGTCTCTGTCCTCCCTCCCTCTCTCTTCCCCTCCCGCCCTCCCTGGGATCAGGGGAGGACACAGCCATCTTCAGCTTCTTGTGACTCCAGCCTGCAGACATGAGGGGCAGCCCTGGCTGTCTGCCAGCCCAACTCCAGGGGCGGGTCCTTCCCGCTGGCTGGGGCCCCCATCTCCCCATCACCTCCAGGAACAGCCTCCACTCAGTGTGTCTTGAGCAACTGGAAGCCTTGCGCCAGCCCTGCTGAGGACAGAGGCACAGGGTCCTTCCTGTGAACAGGGAGGGAGCCGCTTCCCAGGGCAGAGCTGGTTCGGAGGCACAGCTCATGATCCAGCCCAGGCACTAGTGGATCCTCTGTCTGCTCAGAGGTGGCACTCTGTGTCAAAACCGCACCCCAGCACCCAGGGGCCCTCCCAGGCTGCAGGCGAAAGCTACCAGAGCTAGAACTATAAGAGCTGCCATTTTATATGTGCGCGCACACACAGTATTTAATTCTTAGGGCAAAAGGTGACTATGGTTTGCATACTTCTTGGTATTAATTTTTTCAAACCATGCAAAAGCATTCACACTGAAAAGGAACACCCTCAACCCCTCAGTTCCCCTTCCCAAAGACAGCCAGTTACCAGTTTCTAGAGAATTCTTTCAGAGACAGTGAGCATGTGATTCAAGTATTTATGGGTATATATTCCTGCAATTTCCTTACAAATGGCAGCATCCTTTACACACAGCTGCACTTACTTTTTTCATTTAACAACTGATCTTGGAAATTGTTTCATAATAAAACACTTAGATCTACCTTTTTTTTTTTTTTGAGGAAGACTAGCCCTGAGCTAACATCTGCTGCCAATTCTCCTCTTTTTGCTGAGGAAGACTGGCCCTGAGCTAACATCTGTGCTCATCTTCCTCTACTTTATATGTGGGATGCCTACCACAGCATGGCTTGCCAAGTGGTGCCATGCCCGAACCTGGGATCCGAACTGGGGAACTATGGGCTGCTGAAGTGGAATGTGCACACTTAACCACTGAGCCACCAGGCTGGCCCCTACCTTGTTTTTATATATATAAGATTCACATACCACAAAGTTCATCCTTTAACATAAACAATTCAGTGGTTTTTAGTATATTGAGTTGTGCAACCATCACCACAACCTAATTCTAGAACATTTTCATCATCCTGATAAGAAATTCTGTACCCATTAGCAGTTACTCTCCATCCCCTCCCCCCAGCCCCTGGCAACCACCAATCTCCTGTCTCTATGGATTTCCCTATTCTGGACATTTCATATAAATACAATATGTGGCCTCTTGTGTCCAGCTTCTTTCACTCAGCATAATGTTTTCAAGGTTCATCCATGCCATAGCACTTGTTGGTACTTTGTTCCTTTTAATGGCTGACTAATATTCCACTGTATGGATATACCACATGTGCTTTCATTCTTTTTAATGGCAATATAGCATTCCACTGATGGATGTATCTTAATTTACCAGTCCCCTGCAATGCGCATTTAGGTTGTTTCCATTTTTTGCTACTACAAATAGTGCTTCCGTTATTTTCCTTGTGCTCTCTCTAAATATATGTGTGAGAAACTTCCTCAGGGTAGAATTGCTAAGTCAAAGGAGTACACATTTTACATTTTATTACATATTACCAACTGAACTCCGAAGAGGGCTTATGTGAAGCGACATTTTCCCCACACCCTTCCTGGCCGATCCATTTTATCAAAAATGTTAAGTCCTTTCCATCAATTTTGGAAAGCGCTATCTCATCATGGTTTTCGTTTGCATCGCTTTTCTTTTGAGTCAAGTTAAATGCCTTTTCATTCCAAGTTGTCCATTCATACTTTTGTCCATTTCTCTTTTGCCTCATTGATTGATGTCATTGATTTGTAAGAGCTCTTTATACATGGAGGAAATTAGCCTTTTTATCTGATCAATATGTTGCAAATTTTTGCACGGTTAAATCATATTACTTTTTGTCTGTGCAGAAATTTTTATGTACCCAAATGTATCTTTTGTGCATTCTTGGGTATGTATCATTCCTAAAACTCTTAGAATGATTACAAAAATCCACGCCTATTTATGATCCATCAGAGGAACCAGACAAATTAACATAAGGCTCCAGCACAGAATGTTGAGAGTGGGGAAGCCAGCGGACACGTGACCGAGTCTTGGGGATGTGGGGCGCTTTCCTAGAGGCAGGGAAGGATGATGTCTGAGCTGAGACAGAAGGGTGAGTGGGCACTGGCAGGAAGAGGGGACGGGGGGAAGCCCTGTGGCCAGCTGGAGAGCACAGAGTGGGCTGGAAACTGAAAGAGGTTTGGTGTCTAGGGTCTGGGGCAGAGGGAGGATGAGCAGGCCAGGTCACATTCAGTTCTCAACCTGAGGGCAGCAGGGAGAGTGAAGGTTTCTCTCCCAGGGTACCTTGGCTCCATTGGCCTTTAGGAAGATCTTGAAGGACTGGAAGCGTCACAGAGGAGATGAAAGACCACCAAGGAGACCAAGGCCACATCCTACAAAGTAGGGAGTCTGGAGGGGACAGAGGCGAGGAGCAGGCAGTGGAGAGTGGACCCAGGCTTAGCCCCGCAGGGCTGGACCGGAGGGCAGGGCAGGGCAGGGAGAGCTGGAGTCCAGGTGCTCCAGGAGCACACATAGAGCTGTCCATCAGCTTAAGACTCTCAGGGCCAAGGCCCGGGCCCGGAATCCATTTCTCCTGGGCCCAGCAGCTCCATCTGCCTCACAGGGCTGCCCGTGCACGATTTACACCAGCTCCAGACAGCCCAGAGCCCGTCGGTCAGCCAGTGCCTGGCACGGGAGGGAGATGGAGGAAGGACCAGCTCCCTACCCTGGGGATGTAGGGGTGGGGTCTGAAAGAGGCCAGAGCCTGTGGGGCACAGAGGGATGGATGAGGCCTGGGCACCCTGGTCCTGCCCCCTCTGCCCGGTTCCCACAGGAGCTGAGACCAATGACTGGGGGTCCTCTTGCTGAAGCGCCCTTCTCTCTGTGTCTGTCTGTCTGTTTGTCTGTCTCTCTGTTTCTCTGTTTTTCCATCCGTCTCTTTCTACATCTCTATGGCTCACTTTATCTCCTTCTCTCTCTGGCTTGCTGGCTCTCTTTCTGAGTATTTATATCTCTCTGTCTCTGATTCCTTTCTCTCATCCTCCTCTCGTTCTCCTCCTCCCCCTCAGAATCGCTTCCTCAAAGGTGGAAACCATTCATCTTGGGGTGTCAGGTGGGGCAGGCCCACGTGCTCATGGCCCAGCAGGTGCCTCCTGGGAATGGCGGGGCTGGTGGGCAATTCCAGGATCTCTACTCTGAGTGACTCCTCTTGCCTGCCCTTCAGGCCTGCCAGATCCATCTATCCAAAGGGACTTGGATGGCCGCCGCTCCAGATGTGTCCAGCAGAGGGTAGGCTTCACCTCACTGGAGCTGGGAGATGGACACCTTCCCACTCAGAGGTCCTCTCATTTGGCAGACCTTGTTCCTAGACCCTTGGTCACCAAGCATCCCCCTTACCAGGCGAGAAGTTCCACTACCAGTGATTTAGTGCTTAAATGAGGAAGAAATCCTGCTAACTGCCCCCTAATATTTAACAACCTTCAACATATCAGTTGTTATTAAGACTCTAGTATGAACAAGCCAACGGCTCCTCCCTCTATTCCCCAGCTAGGTGGATGCTGCCTAAGGAGACCTCATTAGTCCACTTTTGCAGGAAGAGAGGCATGGAAAGAGAAGCCGAGTAAGGGACCCCAGAGAAGGTAGGTGGGGCAGAGGTAGGGGCAGAAAGGAGGGGGAAGGTACCAGAGGAAGGGAAGTGGGACAAACATTAAGGAGAAGGCGTCTCATTTGTCTATTCCTTCACAGTCAACAAAGCACAGTCACAGGAAAGTCCCCAAGTCTCTCATCACCCCATTTTCCAGACGGGGAGACTGAGGCCCAGAGAGAAGGAAGTGGCTCCAGATCACACAGAACATCCAGGTCCCCTAATCTAAATCCAGGCACCTGTGCTGCCATGCTTGCTCGTGCCCCACCCTGTCCTTCTGCTGTCCTCCCTCCCCCACAACGGCACAGCCTCTCCTCCTGAGGATTCCTGAGGAGGGCAGGAAGGCCCTCGCAGGGCCCTAATTTATGATTTCCCGGCAGCTTCCTTCCTCCCCTCACTCCCCTCCAGCCCCAGTCCCAGCTCCGTGAGGAAGGAATGAGCTGGGTGAGAAGGGCAGCTCCACAGAGCATAAATAACTTGGCCAGGCGGCTGCAGGCTCTCCGGGTCCCCCAGCGCCCCGCCCTGGCCCAGCGGGGTGCCCCCTGCTCTGGGACGCGAGACAGCACAGCCCGGCCTCCAGATCAAAGGCACAGAAAGCGGGCATTGTTCCCCAACCTGGAAGCACAGGGAAGGCCTGGTCCTCCAGCGATACCCTTTGTCTGGGCTGAGGCTCTGAAGACCACTGGGGCTTACACGGCCCCTTCCTTTCCATGACACCCAGGCACCGCCTGGGCCATCAGGCCTGGGCCCATGGGGCTGCCACCATGGGCTCTGGGTCTCCCTGGCCCCTTCGGGCTGCCTCCTTACCAATGGAACGGGTGCAATATGGGTACAGATGAGATGGGGCGCCTGGGATCACACGAGCTGGTGTGCAAACAGGGCTGATATCTCCCCTGAGCAGGGAAGCTGTCCTGTGGGACACAGGCGGAGGAAAGGGCCCTCAGCACAGGCCCCACTGGGAGTTCACAGGGAAGGGGGGCTGCACCCCAGGCAGTTTGCTACGAGGAGAAGAGCATTTCCTGTTTGGACAGGGTGCGGGTGGACGTGTCAATGACTCTGGTGTCAGTGACTCCACACCAGAAGGGCTGCATTTCCCAAACCCCACAGCCTGCTCCGGGGCAGGGTGGGGGGTGTGAGTGTCCAAGGCCGTGTCCCTGTGTGGTCCACACGCGTGTGTGTCCACATATTCTCTCTCGCCTCAGCAGCTCCCAGACAGGAATCCAAATCTGAGCCGAGTTCTCTTTTTCCCCCAAAGAAGCCCCCCTGTGGGGGCAGCCAGAGGGCGGCAGTGTCGCCGGTGTGTGAGCACACAGGCCGGCACCCGTCACTCACCAGCCTGGACTTGGGGTGAGCCCCCACCTGGGGGTAATCAGGCGGCCTCCCCGGTGGCAGAGACGGGGCAGGAGACAATGCGAGGAAAATGCTTAGGACAGCGCCTGGCAGGCGGTCAGCGCTCCGGACGGAAGCTGCTGTGGTTACTGGCAGTTGTGGTCTGGTCTTGGCAACGGAGCCCATCGGGCCCCCAGGGAAGAGGCCCCGCCCACGGGGACAGGCCCAGAGACCTGGAGCCAGCAGGCCCCTCTCCTCCTGGTCTCAGCAAACACTGAAACCTTAAATGACGAAGACTCAGGCCTCTGCGCCATTTCCTGCCCTTCCTGCTCAGGGAGGAAAGAGGACCAGAAAACAGGCTGACATCCACCAGGAAAGTGTACCCTGAAAACGGGGCTTCGGGCTGGGCCCCAGGACCACCGCACAGAGACCCAAAGCTTTCACACTTTCCCAGAAGTATGGACTCTTGAGTCAGAGGGGTCTTAAAAAGGTCCTGTGGCTTATTTTTTCAGGCAAGGAAATGAGGCTCAGAGAGAGGAGGCAACTGGTCCCAGGTCACAGAGCTCCCGGTGGTTGCTCTGGAATTGACACCTAGGCCTACAGGGTACTGAGCCTGTGTGGTAACCACCAGGCTGCACCGCCACGGGATGTGGCTGTAGTTATAAATAAACACCCTGGACCAGGGGACCCCAGCCTCAGCAAGAAGGGGGCCCCCTCTGATGTCAACATGTTGGTAACAGCATTTACTGAGTGTCCCTTGCTGAGGAAATTCTACAGTGGCCTGAAGCTCCCAGGAATTTGGTGGCGTTGGTAAAGGAATGTCTATGCCATTAATCACAGGGGCATCTTGGCATGTTGAAGACAGACCTGGTGATGTCTCCTCATTCTGAGGCACCCACCCCAGGTGTCCCCGACACCTCGAAGGTCTTCCAAGGTACTCCCCAGGACATAAGCCACTGCTCAGCGCTTCTCCTTCCGAAAGAGCTGCACGCCCTTCAAAGTCACTTTTGGGGAGAACGTTTTTGAT
The DNA here is from genome assembly GCF_021613505.1 of Equus quagga. NCBI lineage: Eukaryota > Metazoa > Chordata > Mammalia > Perissodactyla > Equidae > Equus > Equus quagga. The sequence continues at coordinate 85,830,537 of NC_060281.1, forward strand.
CCCAGCCGCTTGAGTGGGGCTGTAGATGGGACTGGTCCTCTCAGGAGATGACCCCTTGGGACTGACAAGTCATCCATGGTATGAAGTCACTGATCTAGTTGTGTCACAAACGAGGGCTAACCAGAGAGGCACAAAGCTGCATTTCTTGGGAGTCAGACAGACAGCACATAGTAGGTGCCCAAAAATCACACATGGAAGGGAGGAAGGCAGCTCCCCAAGGAGGTGAAGTTGGCACCGTGATGATGTCATTGGAGGAAGTGGAGCCTTTAGGCGACCACATGAGCCAAGAGACAGTGGGTGCAGGGCACTACCATGACATCTCAATCCTGCCCACACCCTCATAAGGAGGGTCCCATGTCCTCCTTACAAAGAGAAACTGAGGCTGGAGAGGGGCAGAACTTGGCCAAGCTAACTCAGGCAGAGGCGGCAGAGGCAGGGTTTGGGCCCGGCTCTCGATACCTGCCCCCTCGGGGGACAGGGGGCAGCTCCCTCTACATCAGCACAGCCTCCCCCGTCCTGACTCAGGCCCGGGGCCCAGCGCTGCCCGGCCCGGCGAGTCTGGGAGAGGGAGTCCCCAGGAATCTGAGGCCGGGCTGGCAGATCCTTCCTGCTGGAGTGTCTCTAGTAGGGATCTGGGATCTGGACAAGCCATGGCAGGATCCGGCAGGACGAGCCCCCGGTGTGCCACCAAGCTGGGCAGGGGGCTCCCCAGCCCAGTGCTGCCAGCTACACCTCAACCCAGGCAGAAGGGGTGGTCTGAGACCGGCCTAGAGCTTTGGAGGGTTCTGGGTTGCCTCTAATGAGAGCTGTGGATGAGAGCTCAGCTAATCCCCATAAACACACACATGTCACACATACCCGTCATACCTGCACACACATGCATCACAAACACACATCACACATGCACACTCATCCATCACACACACCCATCGCATGCACACACATTTGCTTACACCTTCGTGGGACTCACCGCCCTCTGCCCAGAAGCTCATCCATGTACCCCGGATGAGGAAACTCCACTCTAAGGCAGTCCTTACCTTGTTACAGTTAGGGAAACGCAGGCCCAGACCAACATGCTGTCTGCACTCTTCCTTAATTCTTCTTAAGAGCTTACTCCCTCTGAAGCCAGGAGATCTGGGTTCAATCCTGACTCTTCCAACCACTGCTGGAGTGCTTTAGGTAGATGACATTTCCTCTCTGTGCCTCACTCATCTGTAAAATGGCGATAAGAGTGGACATTGACCTTATGAGGGCAGCCCAGGTCTTCTCCTCCCAGAGGGACTAGACAAGTGCCTGGGCCTCAGTTTTCTTCTCTGTAAAATGGGGACAATTGTGCCCACCTTGCCCAAAGTGGTTTGAAGATTAAACCAAGACAGGATGTGAATCGGAGGTGAGGCGACCTGCACACAGTGGCGCTCACTGCTCAGGAAGTCTTTGTTGCATGGAGGGGTGGCGCTCTCCTGCCTTGGGGACTGGATCCCCAAGAGGGGAGGACGGCCCCCGCATCCTAGCTCAGGCGTGGCGGCTTCAGGCCGTGACTGCCTCTGAGCCCACGGCCCCGGCCTCAGTTCCCCAGTCTGCAACAAGTGGGAGGGCACCTCCGACCTGACACCCCGCCCTGCAAAGGGCTAGGCGCGCGGAGCGCCGGGCTCAGGTGGGCACCTGGCAGGCCTCCTGGCGGGCGCGCCGGCCCCCCGGGGCTCCTTCCGGGTTGGCGGCGGCGGCGCGGGGGGCGGGGGGCCGCGCCGAGGGGCCGGGCGAGGCC
>NC_060281.1:86132701-86208498 GCF_021613505.1 Equus quagga
TTATCTTGTAAATTGAGGTATTTGGCATCTATTTTTTTCAAAACGGACAAATAAAAGTTGTACTTAGGTTTGGATCTGGTCCGTTAGCATCTTAAATTCTCGAGTCTTCTATAAGTAGGTTCTTGTAGGCCAGCCACGACTGCAAAAGTCAGTTAGGGATAAACATTGAGAGGGGAAATCGCAATCACCCTTGGGTTTCCATTTCTGAGATAAGAGTAAGCACGCAGCACATGTCCTGAGCCTGGGGAGGCGCACTTCCTTCTGTTGCGCTATCTGAAAGGGAGCTAACCTTTCGACAATTTCTGTGGTAAATGCTAGGGTGGCTTGTAAGCTAATTAGAAGAAACCCTGATAAGCGAATGCTGGGTTCGTTGGTTCTCTTTCATTTTCTGTGTAGAGGCAGCCAGTCAAACAGCATTCCTTGTGTGGCTGATTATCTTGTCCCCCAGACCTCAGTGGAACGGAATACTGCCTCTCTGGTACGTTTTTCCAGATTTGAGTCTTCCCCGTAAAGCTGAAGTTTCTCTGTGTGTTCTAAAGCATTTCACATACGGAAGCCAAATTCGGTTCTTTTTCTTCAGGGAAGTTGTTCTTTTCTTAGCCGTGGCCTTTTCTCTTCATGTGGCTGGTTTCCTACTCACCCTACACAGTCGTATCAGCAAATGAGAGGGCTTCAATTGCCGATGGCTGCCTGGCCCAAAGGAAACAATGGGAGAAATGCAACGTGAAGACTGTGAAAGCGGAAAACAAATCATAGTTATAGGGTTGTGAGTCTATGCTTGGCCAAGTGTAAGATGACTCTCATGAACGTTATTCATAATGCTTCCCCAGTTAATAGACCACAATCAGCCCTGTAGGTTATTGGGGCCAGTTACTTCCTACAACAGAAAAGTCCTGCATTCCAGCTACGTTCCTGCTGTGGAGGGTAAGTGCTTAGTGCTATTTACTTAAAACATTCCAGGTTGATAAATTACAAGCACTTTACTCTGGGTAAAGCTCATAAATTCAGCCCCTACAAAAAATAACAAGCTGACAGCACTTAGTCCTGTTTATAAAGTTCATACACATCTATCTTTGATACAGGCACGAGTGTATATCTGTGAAATAGCACTGCAGCCTGTAAAGTAATGGGAGCGCACAGCTACAAAGCAAGAAGCATCTTACTTCTAGATTCACCACCATTAGCGCCTCTGCTTGAAGGGCATCTTGAGGACAAGGCCTGCGGAGCAGGTGCTTACACGCCGTGGAGTCCAGATTTGTGCTCCTTCCTGCCTTTCCTCTCCCTCAAATCACCTTTCACACTTCCTCCACTTCTCTTTCTCTGTCTGCCAGATGAGCGTGTGCCTCTGAGCCTCCCTCTTCTTCACTAGGCTGATGTGAGGTGAGGAGCTGTAGTGGTGTCGGTGGAGCAGTTTGAACACTTTGGCAGGTGGAAGGAGATGGGTTTAAATGAAAGTTTCATCAGAACCAGGAGCTATTCTGTTTTTGGGCAGTCTATTGAGGAAAAATCACACACCCTAACAAAAAGGCCTTTAAGTAATATGAGTGCAAAGCCTGAAAGGCTTTATGTGCGCTCAGGTATCAGAAAAGGAAATATTGTAATGAGAAAAATAAACTTGAGACTCATCCCACTGGTCGTGGCTTCTTAGAACCCTGGCAGGTATTGTTATGGGATGTGTGACTGCTCAGAACCAGTGCCTCAGCAACCTGGTTCCTCATCAACTGTGGAGAGTCCAAACTATCGCACGCGTGGGGCCGAAGCTGCGTATTCAGTGCTGCATTGAACATTCAGTACTGCAGATAGGATAATTATGCTGCTTGTCAGATCCCAGAAAAGTGCAAAGAACATTCCTTCACTTTGCAACAGCTTGGACCCAAGCGGCAGACATGCTGTTCCCTCTGGCTGGCGTGACCTTCCTTCCTTCAGCCCCTTCACCAAGGGCCAGCTACCGCCTGGCTTTCAAGACCTAGCTCAGACAGCGTCTCCTCAGAGAAGCCCCTCACCCCCCGGACCCCAGGCCCGAGTCATGTTCCCACCGCACTCTGTTCTCTTAGCATTTACCAGGTTGCATTTTCGTTATCCATTTACCTGTCTTCCCTGTCAGACATGAATAGGAACAGTGTCTTGTCCTGAATTCATCATTTATCTCTTGTGCCGGGCACAATGACTAGAATGTAGTGAGTGGTCAATAAATGTTGGTCAAATGAGTGATAGCATGGTTAGCTCGATGAGAATTGATGGTGCCCTTTCTGATCTGTCATCCATCATCCATGGAGTGAAACAGGACTGGAGGCTTTAAACAGGATCACTTAAGAATATACGGAGAAGAGGCAGGGTTAGAATGAATAATAACTACCCTTTATTGAGTATTTACTATGGGCCAAGCACTGTCTTAGGCTTTTTTAAATGTATTAATGCACTTAATCCTTAGATCAATCTGCTAAGACAGGTTCTGTTTATTATCCCCATCAGAAGCCCAGGAAGTTCAATAACTTGCCCAAGGTCACACAGTGACAACACTGAGATTCATCCCTTTATTAGATAACCATTGCCTATCTATGCCTTTTAGACTGGTTCCTGGAAAGAATTAAGCCCTAATGTCCTGAGGCATCCATCTTATATAATGATTTAATTTCTCTCCTGTGTTTCTAGAATGGTACTTGTTCTGTTCCATCCTTGGGAAAAAGGAGAAAACAGTCATTCACATAACTTTCTGTGTTCTGAGGTTCACATGAGAGATAGAGAGATAGATGACAAAGAATTGGTTTTAGATTCTAGTTTTCATCCTTTTGGAAGCATAGCAGTGTTCTCCAGTCTATTCACCCGTCAAACTGAACTACCATACTTTCATTTCCTGTGAGGACCATCTAAGCTTTTTTGCCTCTAGACCTTTGCATATGCTGGTCCCTCAGCCTGGAACGTACTTCCCTGCTCACTCTTCCTTCCCCAAGCCCAGTCTTCACTTGGCTCCTCTTCCCCACCAGGAGAGTCAGTGTAGATGCCATTTCCCACTCCTCCAAAATTATTGGAGGACCCCATAGTCCTAGGTATCCCTGTTGTGGCACTCACAAGTGTTGCGGTGCTGAAAACCACACCTGGAGTTGATTTTTATGTGTGGAGTGAGGGAAGTGATCATTTGTTCCTGATTCATGCCCTAGACCTGTTCTGTGAGAGCAGAGACTGTCTCTTTTGTTCCCCATTTATCCCTTGCACCTTGGGTGGTGCTTGGGCACAATGTATGTTCACCAAATATTTATTGAAGGAGCGGATGAATGGGGGTTAATTTTGCTTTAAGTTTTTGAGCCTTGGGTTTTTGAAGGCATCAGGTCTTCCATTGGACGGCCATTGTTTGCTGTGTCCTGTGTGTACGTACTCAGCTGGGCACTGTGGGGAACAGAGAGATGACTGATGTCGCTCTTCTTCTGAGGTACCTACAATCTAGGGAGATATTAGGATGACTTCTCAGCATCAGCACAGTGCAGTGGATCACTGATAAAACTATAAAGACAAGCCTGGTCATGTGCATGAGTCGGCCGGCACCAAGGAAGCCCCATTCACATCCCAAGACCTCCCTTCACGGGGTGTCCTGAGAACCACCAGAGCAACTGTGACCAATGGTTCTTATCTGTAAAGATGTGGAAAGCCAGATTAGGAGGACTAAGCAAGTCTTATACATTTGGGGAAGGGCATCTTTTTTTTTTTTTTTTTTTTTTTACATTTTTTTTATTTTTTTCCTTTTTTCTCCCCAAAGCCCCCCAGTACATAGTTGTACATTCTTCGCTGTGGGTCCTCCTAGTTGTGGCATGTGGGACGCTGCCCCAGCGTGGTTTGACGAGCAGTGCCATGTCCGCGCCCAGGATTCGAACCAACGAAACACTGGGCCGCCTGCAGCGGAGTGCGCGAACTCAACCACTCGGCCACGGGGCCAGCCCCTGGGGAAGGGCATCTTGACAAGTACAACCTCATGTAGGTAAACAACATGTTGGAAGTTTAGATTTAACCCAAAAGAAAAACTTCTTAATTACTTAAAGATAGAACATTTTCTTTTATAAGTAGAGCTACTTTAAATCATATGTATTTAGGACTTCTCTCTACCTGGTTTCCCCAGGCACCTTAACTTATCCTGTCTAAAACTTAATTGCTCATCTATTCCCCTGAAACTTGCTGCTTTTCTTGTATTCCATTTCCCCTTTAGTGGAACCACCTGGTGCTCAAGCCAGAAACGCGAGTGTCCCTCTTGGTTCTTTCTCCTCCAGTCCCCACTGGCATTCAGGCACCAGTTCTGTGAGTCTGCCTCCTTTCCATTTCTCAGGCTGTCTTCTCTCCCTCCCACTGCCTTCATTAAGGCAGGAGTTGGCCTCCTTTCTGTCCTTCTTGATTCTAGTCTCCCTGCCTCCAACCCATTCTCCATCCTATTGTCAGAGCACATTCTAGAATGCAGATCGGATTCCATCACTCCTCTGCCCAAGAGTCTTCACAGACTCCATGGCGACCCACCTGGCCCGCATCACGCTCCCTTCCCACCAAGCCCCCTCCTAATTTCAGGCTGTGTTTCAGCTCTACCAGATGACTTGCAATTCCCTGTAGATATCATGATTTCTTTTTCAGACTTATTTCCTTCTCTTCTTCGTCTAACTCTCACTTGTTCTCTAAAGAGTTTTCTGACCAGGGTCCTTGCTTGAGTGTCCTGCGGGGACCATGCTTCTGCCATTTTGTATCCTCAGTGTCTCACATTGCTTGGCACATAGGATGTGCTCTGTAATGCTTGTTGAAAGAATAAATGAGAGGTAGCAGAGCCTTTAATTCACATTGAACTGTGAACAAGCAATATCTGACTCTTCTAAGAGTGGTTTTGTTTCAGGGTGGGAGAAGAGTGTTAAGACACTGGTCACTTGCTGGAAAAGGTGGCTGGGGAGTGCTAGTGGAGAGCAAGACAAAGGAACCCTACAGAGCAGGAAAAGAGATGCTAGAGGACCGGGGGTGTGGGGGTGTGGGGGGGTGTGGGTGTGTGTGGGGGTTACCTACCTTAGATCACCATGAAAAAGGCCAGTGTTGGCTTTAGCAGGCTGCCAAAGAATCTGCGACTCAGTTTCCTTCTTTGAACAAAAAGGGGATGGGTGTACAGTAGGTAAATTACTCACCCATATTTCCAACTCTGACACTATGATGTTGGAGTCAGAGTTAAAAATCTCAGTAGGGCATTCTGAATCGGTGTGAGGATTTTTCCCGCTCTCCTCTCTTTATTGCAAGTTCTGTAAGAACAAAGACATTGTCTCTTTGCATTCAATAAAGATAATTTTGCATTTTAAAAACAAAGAAGTAGAAAGGAATTTAGGGAAATTGCACTTATATGATGTTTGAGAATTTAAACTCCCGAATCAGGAGATTCACTCATTCTCTTCACAGCTTTCGCATACGTGCACTGCACATCCCACTTGCAGACGGCCCCATCGTGCCAAAGCACAGCCCAGCCGTGGCCGTGAGTTATGGCAGATTGGGAATCGTTACCTTGATCTTCTTGGCCCTTGGGTGTTTAACTTCTCCAAGTTAGTGTCTGTTCTTTAGTGTTACATTATCTTGTAGCAAGGTAGTCATTTATAATTTATATACTATGTACTGGCTTAAAATAGAGACAAGAGGATAATCAGCATCCTGAAGCTTCTAGTTTTCCAAAACAACATTTCTTTAGTGAAGTCTGCCTGTAGGAATTAAAACCTGCTGTGAATTAAAAAACCGTTTGTCCTATTGTCGGACTGGGAAATGGGGGTGCCAACAAGCATTGTTAAGTCTTACAAAAGTGGAAGGAGATCTTCTTTTAAAATAAAACTTGTCATTTTATTTTATCCTACTCAAAGTAATCTCTTTTTTTTTCGAAGATTTTTTTTTTTTCCTTTTTCTCCCCAAAGCCCCCCAGTACATAGTTGTATATTCTTCGTTGTGGGTCCTTCTAGTTGTGGCATGCGGGATGCCTCCTCAGCGTGGTTTGATGAGCAGTGCCATGTCCGCCCCCAGGATTCGAACCAACGAAAAGGGCCGCCTGCAGCGGAGCGTGCAAACTTAACTACTCGGCCACGGGGCCAGCCCCTCAAAGTAATTTCTAACGACCTCAACCTTTGTAGTGTTCCCGGGGCCCCACTAAAGTCACAGAGAGGGATGGGACAGAGGTAGAAGGACATCTAGGAGAAGCAGCCCCAGTGAAGACAAAGCCATTCCGTATCCCAACCACTTGTCTGCTGCGGTTTTGGTGTCCTTCCATCTAGGCGGCTGCTTTGCAATTTGACTTTGACTGTAAACACGGAGAAGGGATGGGCTTTCCTGTTGAGCACCTTGTAGAGAACACACTGTTCATTCACGTATATTAAAAATAGAAGGCCTACTTGAAAAATCCCCTGTAGAATCAGCTTTTAGCAAAAGCCAATCAGATATTAGAGATCTAACTTATTTTTTCCTTCTGGCTTTTATAACAAGTCTCTGAACCCTACATTTTTTTCCTTTCCTTTCATTATGCATCTGCAGCGTACCAGGACATTGGGTGGAGATTTCTAACGAGGGCAGGAGAAAGACAGATGCTTCTGCGCTCGAGTGGTCTTGCTCTTCCAGTGTCAGGCAACTTTGTATTTGAATCTCAAGATTATTCTTATTATGATCATCATCTCTGTGATGTGTCTCATCTCACGTGCACATTAACTGTACCCAGGTGTACATTTGAATGTCCACCTGAGAGTTGAAGGCTATTGGGGTGGGGGGCGAGCACCGGCTAAGGGGTAGTATGGGAACATCCTGGGTGATTTAACTTGAAAACCACAAGGTGGCAACATTTACTAAGCTGCTGGGCATTTTTTTCCCCTATTAAGATGTTGAACTTGCTTTTCCAGCTATAAGACTGAATAGGTGAAAGAAGGATTTAGCAGCCATTGATTCGGGTCCTTTTGGAAGTGAGGCTGTAGGATAAGCACACTGCAGTGTATTGGTGTCTGTTTATCTCCTGGGTTTAGATACCTAGAGTTTGAAATTGCTCCTCGTAACTGTGGGACTGTGGGCGGGTCACCTCCCCTTTGGCCTCAGTTATGCATTGTGATAGGAGAGACCTGTGATTGTGCTGAGTGGTCTCTAATTGTTCTTTTTCTTCATGATTTATGACTTTGGTTACAATTTCCTCCCCTATGTTGCTGTTTAAAAAAACTTCTGGTAAAACCAGTCTTTAAATTTAAAAAAGCTCTAGCCTTTTTTTCAAAGGACAGGGTCATGATTTTTTTTAAAAAAATCAATGACAAAATCTCAAGAAAATTAATGTCCCTGGAAGCTAGCCATGGCCCTAGGTTAACTCAAGAGGCTAGACTCTCCTAAATGAGGATGCTTATTTACCAACTTTCCTAAATTAGCAGCTTTGGGGATATTAAGATCTGTAAGGAACTGTCCAAGGGAGGTATTGTGCATACTTTGTAGTGATTAAGCCATTAAGCTCTAATTGGTATTTTCCCGCTCCTGGTTTTGTGTAGGATGCTTTAAAATTGTTTAGGAATTCTGTGCTCATCAGCCATCTTAGTGTCATTCCCATCTTTCGGAATCCGGGAGTATGGAACCCAGAGAAAAGGTTTTTGTGCCAGTAGATTATGACCTTTGCTCACAATGCCTTTCGCTGTTGGTTTTTATGTTGCAGATGAAGTGGAAAGGGAAGGACTTATTTGATTTGGTGTGCCGGACCCTAGGGCTTCGGGAAACCTGGTTCTTTGGACTGCAGTACACAATCAAGGACACCGTGGCCTGGCTCAAAATGGACAAAAAGGTTGGGCTGGAACTAGATGAAACCAGTGGACTGATGTGTGCTCTGCTTTTTCCCTGAGCATGTGCCTAGCTTATTTACTCTTTATGAGGCATTATAGGTGCATAGTAGAGAACGGGGCAAGTCCTGAAGCGAGTCATGCAGAAAGCAGGTCCTGGAGGTGCCACAGGCCTTCTACTCCTGTCAGGCTCTCCTAGGCAAGCAGGTCCAAGCAGGATTGAACTGTGCCATCCCTGGCTTCTTTACTCATTGTCACCAGGCTGATTGCTTCTGGCTTTATGCTGTTTAGTTTATTGAACCACTAGTCGGGCTTTGTGAATAAAAATTACTATTATATTATCCTTTTTTTTCAATTTATGTCTTTGAAAGATTTTCTTGAGGCTCATGTTCTTTAGGGAATTTTTTAAACATCTTTTTGAGAAACACCATGGCCCAACTCAATTTAATCATTAATGTGATCTAAGGAATAAAGAGTGCCCTGGTCCCCGTGGTGAAGGAAGAGTGTCCATTTTGTCCCTCTGATTTTCTGGGGCTTCTGAGCATGGCGGATAAGTCTGGGCTCCCAGCAGTTCTCATGGATATTGCCTAGGAAAGCTACCTGCTGCTTGGGTTCCCATGTGCACACAGGATATCATTACCTGTTTACCTGCCTACCTAACCATGAAGATGTTGGAGAGCAGGGCCATGTGCTTTTGTCAGTAATTCCTAAAAGACCTCTGAATCTCAAAGTAAGTCAATATCTAATTCTTTTCCCAAATAATTCCCCCTGCAGTTACCTAGCTGATTTTATTTTCTAACTACAGGGCATGATAAACAGTGAAAGCCTCCCATCTTTTTACCAGTTTGACTCTAAACTCAAGTGTTCAAATTATGTTTATATACGTGCTCAGTAATCTGAATCTTCATGTTGGAATCCCCGATAGTTAGAAATTTCATATGGTAATTCCCAATGATCATGAAGATCAAACTGCCACTGTGTACCAGTGTCAGCAGGATTGTCCTAGATCAGGTTTATTTTGAATCTCTTAGGCACTGCCACCTGGAATTTTGCCAGGATGATGGAGAGTTATATATCAAAGACTACAAAACATTCTGTATCTTTTTGTGAATCTCAGCAAAGTAAATTTTAAATCATACCTGAGTGTTGGCTAAATGGATATTAGATTGGGGGCATCAGGAACCATGGAACCTGCTGCTCAAAGGAAATATACTATGACACATGTTAGTGGAGCCTTGTAGCCTGTCACATGGCATGTTTATGTCCTGAAATGAAATTCATTCTGGAGAGCAGATGGTTCAGCTTTTTAGTGGGTGGATGAAATAGTTAGAAGATTAAAGGCAGTGTGGTTTACTGACTATGCTCAAGTATTTTGTGGGGCATCTCTAGAGGTTCCTTGAAACAAAGGGTTGCCACGATGGACACGTTTCACTTCTTTCTCAGTTAATGTTTAGATGATTTCACAAAGATCCAGTTCATCATCTCTAAGCTCCATTCTAATATGGACCTAAATGTTTGGGGCAGTAAGAAAAAAGAATAAAGGCAGATTCCACTACTTCAGAAAATTAAAAGGCCTTCAGCCTACCATAAAGGATAGCACCCAAGACCTTTGAGTTATAAATTTCTAGTTTTGAACTATCTCTGTATGTAGCCTTGAGAACATTTGTGCCCTAGTAATCTTAAAACTCCACTCACCCCTTGAGGATATTGATTAATTGGGTTCAGAAACGCCATGTGAACTAAGTATTACTTCTTGTTATAGATGGCCCTGTGAATGCTTCAAACTGTACAATTACAACCTTTGGGAGGTGGGATGAATTTAGAGGGGAAAAATATTTATACAAGTTCCTGCACAAGGTTCTTTGATGGTGGCATGAGAGAAAGAGGTGCCAATAATAGAGTTGCTTGTCTTTTGCTCTGCAATTCTGCAGGTGCTGGATCATGATGTTTCAAAGGAAGAGCCAGTCACCTTTCACTTCCTGGCCAAATTTTATCCTGAGAATGCCGAGGAGGAGCTGGTTCAGGAGATCACACAACATTTATTCTTCTTGCAGGTACACCAGTCCATGCTACCCCTCCTAATTCTGAGAAATCTCACCAGGCATGGTTGCAGAGGCAGCCTGGATGAACCCCTTGGAGTTAACCACAAGTGCCTTCACGTTGCAAAAATGTTTCACCTCTGGAAAGTCAGTCCCTTTGGTTTTGTAATGGAAAGACTCTTCAGGGTGGAACTATACTTGAGCAATGAGAATTGGTATCAGATGAATTTGCAAAAGTATGATGGTGAAAGAATAGATACAAGTAACTTGCAATCTCTTTGAAGATGGATCTTGTTTTCTTCTCACTAACTTAAAAATACTCAATAGTTGTAAAGGAAGTCTAGAGAGAGAGTCTCACAAAGAGTAGTTCTTCCAGAAATTCAAAATCTTTTCTCTCTAAGACAGAACTTCATAACTCAAGTGACGCTTGGTTAATCCCACGCTTGTGGAACTTTACACATTGTGCTTCTTTGTCTGTAATTGTCTGATTTCTCCCTTACTCCCTCATTAGATTGTAAGCCCCTTAAAGGCAAGGCTCATTGAGTGCACAGTAGGCATGCCATAAGTAATTGCTCAACCGAACTGAAGAAATTAGGAGATCCATAATTATAGGTTAAAAGACAGCTAGTTGACCATCTCGGGGCACAGTGAGGCGGGGGTTAGTGTGAGGATGAAAACTCTGTCAGTTTTGCTTGTGTTCTCACTGCTGGATCAGAGTGCTTCCCCAGTTTCAAGGTTAGTTACAGGGATTGGTGTTGGAGCTGCTTGTGTGACTAAAGGTGCCCGCTGTCAGTAACAGAAAAGATTGCAGCAGGGGTGTTAATGACATGATTCCCCAGAAGTAGATGTATGGTCTGTCACGTAGTTCTCCTATCGTTAGTTTGACCCTTAGATTATTGCATTCAGTAAACATTAAGTCAAATGTAATAAAACCCCCCAAATAATGTCTTTTACAGAGAAAGTTTGCAAAAAAAAGTGTGAGTATACACACATACACACATACACACATACATACATACGTACGTACGTACATACGTACATATATACATATACATACTTTCCCAAGCCTTACATTTTCTGGCCAAAGGGAAGCCCTTTCAGTTTTTCTGTAGTGTGGCTTTTTTTTTCCTTTGAAAAGAAACCAAGGGGTTAGGAAGTTGCCCTGCTTCGAATGAAACCATTTGATTTCCTAGGCCCAAGAATGACCTAGCATTATAGAGATGGCTTTCTTGGAAGCACTTGGAAGCAGTGCCCATCCTTCATGTGACTTTGGCTTAATTTTCCCTCATACTGAAATATTGGAGTGTTTTCATGGCTGAGCAAGGCAAAATTTACTACTTTTCTGAATCTGGTGACTGTTGACATCTGTGAAAAGAGTTGGCTTTCCTGCTGTGTTTATTTCAGCATGCTCCCACTTCACGAGGCTCTCGTGCCTCTATGTCTGGAATGTCACATGCAGCACCATTCTAAGAAATTAAATGCAGTGATACGTTAATTCAACATTATGGCTTGAGAATTATATTTCCTGGACCTCACATGTACTTAAAAGTTTAATCGATCAAACTTTATTGCTTCCTTTTTCCTTAGAGCAAGCATATTGAAAGTAATGGGTTTTTTCTACAGTCATAACTCAGTGGCCTTGCTGACTTTTGTCTTGTGTTAAGACTTTAAAGTAGACTCCATTTCCTCTAGTGCTGCGTGTGCTCAGCAGGGGCCGAGGCTGCAGTCACCACCAGAGCTGCTCCTGACACTTCTTCAGTTCACAGCTCTCCTCTGTCACAGCCCAGATGTCAGTCTCTGTTTTAACCATGAAGATTGTTTTTCCTCTTCAGCATTTGATCACGAACAGAAGAGATAAGGGTTTTTTATGCGTAGTCATCTTACCAGTAACTTCTCAATGCCTGAATTCCCAACCTGTCTGCAACAGTAAAAAAATTGTACCCTTTGTCAGAAAATGATTAACAGGCTGGTTTGGCAGCCCTCATTAGAACACCCTGCAGCCATCTGCTCTGACCGGCCTGCATAGCTCACTTCTACGCACACAGTATCATGTCTCCCTTGTTGCCCCTTTCAGGTAAAGAAGCAGATTTTAGATGAAAAGATCTACTGCCCTCCCGAGGCTTCTGTGCTCCTGGCTTCCTATGCCGTCCAGGCCAAGGTAGGCTCAAAGAAGAAAAGTGCATTCTTCCTGGGCATTAAATGCATGTCATGGGATCACTCCAGTCGTCTCTTTCTTTGGATTTTCCAGGATGCTGAGAGACTTTCCCCAGAAATTGAAACGTTATGGAACTTGTGGACTGGGGGAACCACTGTCACTGTCCCAGATTCTGTATAATCTTGTTAGAATATGTGTGTATAAATGATAAGTGTACAGCTTGATGAATTTTCTGTGTAATCTCATTGTGCGCATCTGGTTAATTACATTCACTGGGCCAACCCCTCTTTTCATTAACCAGGAAGAATGAACTGATGGTCTTCAGTATTGGCCATACATGGCCTTTGGGTCAGAAAGCCCCAGCCCTTATTCCAAACTCATCTTCTGAGGACCAGCAATCCGGCGTGTGGGGACTATGCCACACCCTAGAGAATGCCCTGCTTCCTCCGCCCCACATGGGTGTGCTAGCTGTGCTGGTGGCTGGGCACTGCAGGCTCTTTGGTCTAGTGAGCCCAGGTGAGCTGTCTGGCGATCTGACAGTCGCTCAGAGAGAAATCACTGTGGATTGGCAGTGGTGGAAAGGGATACCACTGATCTTGTGTTTTTGTCCTTTCTGTTTTTATAAGACCAACTATAGGGTCAGCCCAGTGCTTCGTGTCCCTCAGATATCCCACTTCAATCACATACTCCTTCTCTTGGTCCCTCTGCTTCCTCCCTTTCAACTACAGCATAAGATGTCCCCAGAATTGGGACACCTTCATTACTTCAGTGATTTTTCATAATCTTTTCAGTTGTTATTTTCCTTTTTAGTTAGGGATGTCCATAAAGCCATTTCTCTGTAGTGTTATAAAAATTAATAAGACACTCCTACTTTTTTGAGTAGCATAATGCAATTTCAGATCAAAGCCAGGAAGTAACTGGCCTATCATTTAGAGAGGAAAAAAAGTCTGTTCATGCTGGTCAGACGAACAGAAGCACCAGAATCCATTTAATCGTTTGATCACTTGTCTAATATTTGCTGAGTATTCTTCACCAGGCCTGAGGAGGGGGTTGTTGACTCTGTCACAGATACAGACACTGAAGTGAGTATCTGCTCTCAGTGATTTGCCCAAGGTCATCTAGACAATCTTGGGTAAAGCTAAGGGCACAATTCATGGCTTTGGGATTGCATTTTGTGCCTCCTCTCTTCCACCACCCAGGAAAATGAGTAATTGACAAAACAGAAAATGGGCCTTGATTCAGCAAAAACATATGCTTCCTTTTATGCTTTGATTAAGAATATTAATAACAGGAAAAATGTGTCCTTTCAATCAGTATCGCCCTGACAGTGATGAAGCAGTCATTGTCGCTTTCATTAAATCTGAGCACTTCCTGGCCCAGAACCGAGTTGCTTTTTCACATGCTTTCTCCCCAGCTGAGAGAAGACCCAGCCTCTCAAGGACACTACCTCTCTTTGAAGGGCTTCAGTCTCAAAGGCTCCATTTTCTTTGCATGGATTTTGGGCCATAAATTCAAAGGCCACTTGCGGAAAAAAAGAACTTTTCAGGGAACAGGCAGATGTTTGCTTAAACAGATTTCACTGTAGGAAAGCCCTACTAATTTGGATCCTACTAATTTAGAGATGAAAGTGATTCACAGACAGCATATGTGGTTCATATGGAGGAGGATGTTCTAACTGTTTTTTCCGGTGTTAATTTTCAGGATCTTACAAATAAAGGTAATCTACGGCTTCAAGCCTGCATTTGGGAAACTAAAGATTATTATAACATGCTTCTACTGTCTAGGTTAATATTAAAAGGATATCTCTGATTACGGTATTGATAAGCTCTTACATGTCTGTAGTGTTTTACCGTTTTGCAAAGCATATGAGTATTTTGTGCAATGCTCAGTGTAGTCTTTTTCGTAAGCCAAGGCTTGAGAGTATGATGCCTGTTTTGTGGATGCAGAATTTAAGGCTCAGAAAGGATTAATAATTTGTCTCTGGTCACAATACTTTATGTTAATTCTTTTATGGAATTTGTAGCTACCTCTTGATGAACAGGACTTGAAGCAGAACAAACTAGAGGTTGGAACGGGGATGAGAACCTGGGGTCTGGGCGCCTAACCCAGCTCTTTGCTCTTGCCCCTCACTGTCCAGTGCCTGAGGGAGACCTCTGGGTAGCCCGCACAGCCTTTCACTAAATTCCAGATTCATTTCTATGGTCGCATTAATCCAAACTTTTCAGTAAATCATACCAGTTCCTCCCATCATATTCAGTCTGTATTCTTCCACAACCTTTCTAAAAAAGAAAGGAACTTTAGAAGTGTGGAGGGGAAAGCAAATTGAGCTTATTAACACATGGAATGTAATTATGCACAAATGTATTCATTGCAGTATTTCAGCTGTTCGAATGATATAGACACAGTTAATTCCAAAGCATAAAGAAACAATTACCCTCAAAGTATAAATACAAATATTAATCACATGGTTCAGTTAACAAGAACCATATTTCTTGGTTGGAGTTTGAGTAATGTTTGGATCAAAAGTATGAGCTGGGTTTTTTTGTCCAGTCACATGACACACCAAACCATCTTGCAATATTTTAAGCCACCTGTTGGATTTTATATTGACAATTTGGTGTTTGAAATGTATTCTTATTAAAATTGACTTTGGGAGAGAATGGTGTGTAATTTAGCAGTCTTGCAGTGCTGGCCTGCAGATTCCTAGTGTTCTGAGAGAGAAAGGAATGGTGGGAGAGAGAAGCTTAGTGTTTCTTAGTACTCTTTGATGCAAATTAGGGACAGAGTGCCAAAAGGCAGTTCAGTTAAGAAGTTGCATATATGTAAAGTATATGTAGAGAGTGGCAAGAATTGAGGCTGAAGAGGTTTGCAGGGGGCCAGATCATAAAGAGTCTTAACTTTATGCTGTGGGTGATATCAGAGCCCAGGAAGGGTTTGTGTTTTATACAGTTCCTTTTATGGCTGTGTAAAGGACAGTTTGGAGTCAGACAAGTTTGGAAATGGGGAGACCTATTAGAAGGCTGCATTGGTCATCCTAGTGAGAGACTGAGGCCTGCACCTCAGGCAATGGTCAGTTGGATGGGAAGAGACTGAATTAAAAATATCCAGGAGGTAAAAGTTGATATAAATGGTGCTATACTCTGCATATCCCCCCACTTTTTTTTTTGCTTATCCTTTTACAAATTGACATTTTTTCCCAGTCAACATCAGTTTTGAGATGTATCATGTTGTATGTGTAGCTGTAGTTCATTGATTCTTACTGCTGTATGGTAGCCATTGATGAATAAACCTAATGTATCCACCCCCTTCTGGGAGAGAGAGAGATGTTTAGTTTCTATTTTTTCCCTCTTACAAACAGTGCTTTACTGAAAATTCATTTATGTGATTCTTTGTGTACTTTTTCCCTTTAGGGTAGATTTCTAGAAGTAGAATTGCAGATATGTCCCTGAATATAAAGAACACTTAGGTTTATAAGAAAAAGACAGAAAAATGGTGCAAAGAGTACGATCAACAGGCACTTTGTAGAAGAGAAAACGAGAATGGTCAGTAAATATAAAAAGAGTCTCAATCTCATTAGGAATCAAGAAAAAGAAAAATTAGGAGCCTGCCCTGTGGCCAAGTGCTTAAGTTTGCATGCTCCACTTCGGTGGCCCAGGGTTTCGCTGGTTCGGATCCTGGGCATGGACATGGCACGGCTTGTCAGGCCGTGTTGAGTTGGCACCCCACATGCCACAACTAGAAGGACCCACAACTAAAATATACAACTATGTACTGGGGGGATTTGGGGAGAAAAAGCAGGGGGAAAAAAAGAAGATTAGCAACAGTTGTTAGTGCAGGTGCCAATCTTTAAGAAGGAAAAAAAGAAAAAAATTATAGCAACAATAAGGTAACATTTCAAAACCAAAAGATTGACAAGGGTTAGTGAATCGGATAGGAGTATTGTTTGAACTCATTTACTTGCTGGAAGGGACCGTGAGTGGGCATAACCTCTGGGGGAGCGATGGGTGTGGCAGGGGCCAGTCAGATGAGGAGACACACACTCCTGAGTCCCCAAAATTCCACTTCTGAGTGGCTGCTCCAGAGGAACCCCGGCACAACACACCCTTTTTACTAAAAACTGTGAGACCCACCTTGTTTTTTTAAACTCCTGAACAGTATTTTATAGAAAGGAGAAACTGTGGATTATGTAAATATCTCTTTATTGGTAGATATTTAGGTTTGTTTTTCTTTCTGTTATTTTTCTATTATTTAAATGGTTACAGTGCACATCCTTGAATATGCCTGTTTGGGCATATATGAACAATATATCTCTATGATAGATACCAAGAAATGGCATAAATGGGTTGAAGGATAAGAACATTTAAAATTTAAATAATGCTATGTGAAAGAAGCCAGACACAAAAGGCCGCATATTGTGTGATTCTATTTATATGAAATGTCCAGAATAGGCAAATCCATAGAGACAGAAAGTAGATTTAGTGGTTGCTAGGGGATGGAAGGAGGAGGAAATTAGGAGTTACTGCTAATGGGTATGGGATTTCTTTTTGGAATGATGGAAATGTTCTAGAATTAGATAGTGATATACTAAAGTATACTTAGTATACTAAAATCACTGAGTTGTACGTTTAAAATGTACAGTTTTAACAATGTACAATTAACAAATGTACAAATTAATGTTTAAAATGTAAAATTTTATGTATGTGTGTATTGTATGTGTGTAAATTTTATATCAATAAAAAAATTCAATAGATATGGCCAGATTGCCCTCTAAAAGTGTCATCCTAATTTAACTTCTAAGAACAGTGTGTAAGAATACCTTTTTTTCCACATCGTCATCAATAGTGGATGCCATCAGTCTTTTAAATTTTTGCTAATCTGACAAAAATAGATTTTTAAGAGGCTTCATTTCCTTGATTACCATTGGGGCTGAGCATCTTTTCTTAGATTTACTGGCCATTTGTATTTTTCCTCTGGGAATCAAGTGTTTATGGCTTGCACATTTACTACTGTGTTGTTTATCTTTCTAATTGATTTGTAGGAGTTCCATATGTTATGGGTATTAACCTTTTATCTTGTTTTTTACATGTCAGACTTGTCGATCTTTTTCTTTTTATGTTTTGAGTGACTTTTAGAATAGCTTCACCAACCATTGTTATATACATGTTCTATATTTTGTTCTGGTATTTTTATGGATTTTCATTCATAGGTTTAAGTATTTAATCCATCTGGAATTTAGTGACTGGTGTGTGGTAGGGATCTAACTATTTATTCTATATATGTATTGATCAAATCTTTATGTTTTGCAAAATCCTGTTCAGAGCATTTAGGCAGAGGAAAGTACTTAATATCCAGAAGAAGCCTCTGTTTAACCTAAGAATTGACTCCTAAGAGTTTTTTAAGCAGTGAATTACCTTCCTGAAATTAAATTCAATTTGTTTATATCAGGGGTAGATCCAGGTTTTGTGGGGCCTGAAGTCTATGTAACTTAGGGGGTTCTCTTTAGTGCAAGAATACCAAACGATGAATATAAAATTGGGTCCAGGCCCATGCAGGTGCAGACACCCAGGCTTCATTAGCTTCACAGTAAATTCACTCCCAGTTATATTATCAGGTTGCTTCTGTACATAAAAGGATGCGAACAGCCATGTCCATGTATGGAGTGATGTGACTTTCTCTTATATTCACCAACTCCCGCAATTTAAGGATTTTCTTCTTTTGTTTTTTAAAGAGACATTTAAGAGCAGACACATACATCAAGGTGGCTTTTATGTTGTAAGTGGAGTTAGTCCAGTGGAGAAGTCCTTTCAGCAGGGTCTTTGCTGCCTCTGCAGTGCTCAGATGTAACATATTTGATCAGTGGAGTAGCTGGGAGCTCAGTATGATAATGTGGATCGTTAATTTTGCAAGCCTTTGGAACCTGAATTTACAGCTTTAACTTTGCATATCTGCTTACCTTTGCATTGGAGTTTGGTCAGCACTGTTGAGAGGTTTGCAAATGCAACTAACAAGGCTTTGTTTAGCATCCTACCCCTTCCAAAATCAGAGAGGCAAACAGTGACCAGCGTCATTATAAATAATGCAGAGGGTAACAACTAATACCTGACATTCAGTGTGAACCAGGCTCTATGCAAAATGCTTACCTGGATTGTCTGACTTCGTCCTTATTACCCGCTACGGGGTAGGCACTATTGTGATGCTTGCTTTCCAGATGAGGAAGCTGAGTTTTAGAGAGAGGCTGCTTTGCTCAAGGCCTCAGAGGATACTCCAGAGCCCCCCACCCCTTTAGAAATCCTCTAAGACCAATGCTGTCATTTGACAAATCAGGAAACAACAGACTCGGAGACATGACACATCTTGAGTTTTTATCTTTTGACATCAGGTTGTATTGAGTGCTATGTGTCAAGCATAGTTTTTAAAATTTTATAGGTATTATTTCATTTAATCCCCACAAGAGGCCTGTAAGATAAATAGTGTTATCATCTGCATTTTACAGATGAGAAAACAGACAAAAATTTCCAAGGTGACAGATAATAAGTGAAAGAGCTGGGGCTGAACCTTAAGCAGCTGGCCTCCAGAGCCGGGCTCCTCTGTGCTCTGCAGCTGCCTCCCAAGAGAGCACCATTACAGCTCAGTCCAGCTACTGCCTCGTTGCATCCCCCGGCCTTTCAGAGGTCAAGAGAAACCAGGCTCCTTCAAGTTAGACAGGGTTACAAAAATTGTGGCATATTTTAAATGTTTAAATTTGATGAATTCTTTTAACGCTCAAAAAAACAGCGCAATGTAATTCTGCTACCCACAAGATAATTATGAGGTTCATAAAAAATGTTAATTTATGGGGCAGGGTGGTGTGGGAATGAGGCATGATGTAAAGTTGATGGCGAACATCTTTCCATCCCATGAGTGTCTGTTGGAAAACACAACAGAAATCTAGCTTGAGGCTCTTTGTGAATGAGAAGGTAGGCTATGTACTGACCCGATTTGGCGGTACGTAGAGCCAGCAGCCTTGTGCCTGACCTTTTCTTTTGTTTTTTCAATGTGCATGGCTAAAAGGATAAATGTTTATAGAAGATTATACTGAAATACCGAGCTTTGTTGTTTTTGATCAAAAGAAAAGCCCCCGGATCCTGATTGACAAGAGACAGGCTTTGATTTCATGTTCTATATGTTTCATGATTAGTTTCTTTTAAAAACAGTCCCTCATTTTTGATTATTTCCTGGTGAGACTTACGTTTTCTAGGAAAGAAAAGGATATTGCTTCTTAAGTCAGAAAGAAATTTCCAAGTTACTGTTCCTGAATGAACACTTTAAAATGCAGGGCCCGTTTCTGGTCCCACCAGTGACTTGCTCTGCAGCTTTAGGGAAATCAGTTAACTTTTTGCTTGTTTCTTTGTCTGTACAATAGGAATAACAGTGTTGGCATCAGATTTTTCCACAGCATTTTTTAGAGCCTTGAATGAAAGGTATTAAAAATATTATCTGCATTATTCCCAGCTCCCACCTAGCAGTTAGCTCCAATTACCAGCCACTTAGAAGCATTTGTAGGTAAGACTCTTATCACATGTTGCTAATCACAACTTTCACGGTTGTGTTTTGTAGTTTCATTTCAAAAGCTAATGTTTTGATAGTGACTGCTTTCTTTGAGAGTTAAAAAATTCTGCCACATTTCTATACAGATGTCACATTCTTAGCACATCACCCACCCATCACCTACAGGATTATGTAACTCTGTTCATCGATATAATCAGCTTTGTATTTTCATCCAAGGATAACAAACTAGCAAGGTTGAAATCTTGACTTGTCATCAGAATTGAATTGCTCCCCGGAGCTGGGAGGGAATGAGACTGAATCGAGCCGTTCAGAAATGGCAGTTGTCTTTAGAATCTCAATTGCCTGGTCTCTCTTCTCCTTTCAGTACGGTGATTACGACCCCTCTGTTCACAAGCGGGGATTTTTGGCCCAAGAGGAACTGCTTCCAAAAAGGGTAAGAAATAAAATTCTCTGTTTGGGAAGACATAGCAGATATATAGTCTACAAGAAAGCTAACTGAAGGACCTGAAGGAATATTGGAAATACACGGCAAGAACATTTTTATAAATATTTTGTAACCAATCTTGAATGAAAAGTGTGGAATCTCTGTTAAGAGAATTAAAATGCAAAAGTTCGTGGAATCAGTTTGGGGTTGCCAGCACTAGCATGGCTTGTCCATTGTTGTTTCTGAAAGGTGGGTGAGCTGCACTGATTCCCAGGGAGGAGCGTGGAGCAGCACGTGTTCAGGCTGGGGAATTGAGCTGTTTGCAGCTATGAGGGGTGGATAGAGGAGATCGGTTGGGGGTGGGTATTGTAGTTTTTAATCCTTGGTGTTGTTCATCTTGTTCATTAGCCGCAGAAGCAGGCCCTCCCTCCCTTTTCCTGCTTCTTATTTTATAGCTCCACTCATCTGTCATGTGTAATAAAGTCCTGCTCCTCACCTTTCCCTGACTTTCCCTGCTCCTTTGATGGCTCCTGTGCAGGCAAAGGCAGCAGCACGCACAGCCTGCCTCAGCTGCGTGGCCCAAGATTAGTGAACACTGCTCCTGACTGAGCCCCTCCTCTGGATGTACAGCCCAGGAAAGAGGGGCCGCTGTCAGGCAAGGGGTACACCTGGGTCTGAGTAGTGGTTCAGCTTTCCGAGTTGTGACTCAGATTGAATGATGTTTGTTTACACACCCATCTCTGTATGTGGCTTTTTAAAAATAGCTTTGCTGTTTTGTAAAAATGATGCATAATTATAAAAATGGAAAACGGTACCAAAACTTTCTTTGTCTATGGGTTTTTTATTTTGCTCTATTTTTTGGTAGGTAATAAATCTATATCAAATGACTCCAGAAATGTGGGAGGAGAGAATTACAGCCTGGTACGCAGAGCACCGAGGCCGAGCCAGGTGAGGCTGCTTCATAATCGGTTTACATTTCTTGATGTATTTTTTTCTTTTTCTTTTTTTAAGATTTTATTTTTCCTTTTTCTCCCCAAAGCCCCTAGTACATAGTTGTGTATTTTTAGTTGTGGGTCCTTCTAGTTGTGGCATTTGGGATGCCGCCTCAGCTTGGCTTGATGAGCAGTGCCATGTCCGTGCCCGGAATTCGAACTGGTGAAACCTTGGGTCGCCAAAGTGGAGCGCTCGAACTTAACCGCTCGACCACTCATAATTGTATGAGTAGTTCTAAGGGTAGATTCCTTAGAAGAGTTGCTGAATGAAAGGATCTGATCATTTTGCATTTTGACAGGTGAAAATTTGTATTAAGTATTAATTAGCATTTCCCTGATCATTTTAGGAATTGATCTTTTCATCAGCCTTGAAAATTTTTTTCTCTTCTTTAAGTCAACTTCTTATCACATGCTTATTTTTTTTTAACTTTTAAAAATTTTTAACATATATACCAAAAAGTGGACAAGTCATAAGTATACTTACTGCTGGATAAATTATCACAAAGTGAAAACACCGTGTAACACGAGGTGACAAAATATCACATGACCCCCCACCACTCCTCCTCCTCACTCCCCAAAGGTAACCACTGTCCTGATTTCTCACTCCATAGACTAGTGTTGCCTGTCTTAAACTTTATATAAATGCAGTCGGACAGTTTCTATATTTTGTGTCTCACGTCCTTTACTCAGCATCATGTTGTGAGATTTGGGTTTGTGGCATGTAGTAGTTGTTTTTCTATTTTCATTGGTATGTGGAATTCCCTTGTATTAATAAACCACAAATTATTTCTCTATTCTACTATTGATGGGCCTTTAGGTTGTTAGGTCTTCTCCTGTTTTTTTCTCTTGTAAATAATCTCAAACAATTTTTCAGAGTAATTGTACTAATTTACATCAGCCTTGTGTGTTTTTTCTAGTTACTCTACCCACTTGCCAGTATTTGGTATTCTCTCAGGTTGAGTTGTTTAAATTCATTTGAGAGCATTTTGAGATCAGAGAGAAGGAAGAAGACAAGATCATAGGGAAACTTGAGTTAAAAATTTTTTTTTTTGAGGAAGATTAGCCCTGAGCTAACTACTGCCAATCCTCTTCTTGCTGGGGAAGACTGGCCCAGGGCTAACAGCCGTGCCCATCTTCCTCTGCTTTATACGTGGGACGCCTACCACAGCATGGCTTTTACCAAGCAGTGCCATGTCCGCACCTGGGATCTGAACCGGAGAACCCCGGGCCGAGAAGCGGAACGCATGAACTTAACCGCTCTGCCACCGGGCCGGCCCTGAGTTAAAATATTTTGATAACATACCTATTTGGGAGTTTTCTGCAAGTCATTACTGCTTCAGGAGCTTGCTTTAAATTTGACTCGTAACTTAGAAGTGGGTAACCCGGCTTTGGTTTTACAGCCCAGATAGCTCTTGCCCTCACCTCCAACAACATCCAAAGAAACAAAATCAGGAAGGTAGCTCTCCTGCAGAGAGAGTTGTTTCATTACCAAAACCTTCTAGGGGAAGGAAGTACACATTTATAAAGCAACAACTTAAATGAAATTTGAGCATCAAAATCCATTTGAGAGGAGAAGATAACATACCACGTGCTTTTCTTGAATTGCTTGAGATGGGTGTCACTGTTTACCAAGGGCAAAGCGTGAAATTGAAGCTAAGAGACACTGTAATGAATCTGCTCTCTTGTTTTTATGGGAACGGGAAATTCTGCTTGACCTCGGTGTGTTTGATAGACTTGGGGTTGGGAAGAGCTTTGCTGGTATCTGCTCTGGCTTGCATCTTCTGGCAGGTTCGAACGGTCAGCTTGGCGTGTGCCTGCCCCCCAGTGACAGTGTCTTTCATTCTTCTCACAGGGATGAAGCTGAAATGGAATATTTGAAGATAGCTCAAGACCTGGAGATGTACGGTGTGAACTACTTTGCAATCCGGGTGTGTTGAAGCCTCTCCAAGTTCCCTGTGTAGAAACACAGCCTGAATCAGGGCAGACTGCTAAAATGGGTTACTTCCTCATTCTGGGGTGGTAGGCTCTTCAACGGTTCAGTGGTAAAGAAGAGAAGAGGTAGGGGAGAAGGTCTTATAGCCTTATTTTCTATTTTTGGACTTCAATTAGATCCTAGGTAATTGTGTGTCACTTGAGCCTCCGGGGACTTGGGCCTGGTCCTGGCTCCGCAGAAACCTGTTTGAATGCTCTGAGAGTAACATTTGATTATTTCTGGCTCTCTGAGATCTCAGCCCACAGGGAGCACCTGTAAATACTTTCTTCCCCCAGGGCACAAGGAAAGTAAAACTGCTTTTATAGATTACTGATTTGTTTGGGTGGGGACTTTTGTTCTCACTAGCAGGCTAATTGGTTTTCTATTCAAACCGTTAATAGTCCACTGTCCTCTGGGAGCACGCTGCTTCTGCACCAGACAGGCATTTATTTCAATCTGGCCTTTCCAGCGTCTTTCTCCCGAGGGTCCGCTGCTGGGTGTACTGCCTAGGTAGCTCCTTCCAAAGGAATTCTTGTGATTAAAGTATTTCATTGCTGCTTCCAAACTGCGGATGAGTAGCTGCTAAAACAGCCGTCCACGGTGGTCCACCTTTATTATCATAATTAGGATTTTCTTTCCTTTTTTGGGTTCCCATAAATTTTGTATTAAATCTGGGTAAATTGAAACATTTTAAATATTCTAGGATAGCTTTCTGTTTATTTGTTTTCTAAATAGATTTTTTTTAATGGATTGCTTTGCATAAAATAAGCCACACTGACGAGTTATATTATTTCATATAGTAAAGTGCCTAAAAGATTTTCCATAATAATGCAGATGGTTCTTTTCTAAAGTTTCATTAATTCATATTTGCTAATTGTTTGGTTTCTTTAAGATCAGGCATTTGACACATTTCTGAGATTTTGTTAACACAACTGTTCTTCCCCCACATGCCTACCTCCTAGATTCCAGAAGAGTGTATTCTGCAATCCTCAAAAACAGTATCTTATTAGGAAATATTTCTAGAGTAGTCAGACTACAATATTCTGTTGTGTGTGTGTTTCTTATATTGCACAGTGGATATTTTAGTCTTTTTTTTTTTTTAAAGATTTTATTTTCCCTTTTTCTCCCAAAGCCCCCCAGTACATAGTTGTGTATTTTTAGTTGTGGGTCCTTCCAGTTGGGGCATGTGGGATGCTGCCTCTGCATGGCTTGACTAGTGGTACCATGTCCACGCCCAGTATTCAAACTGGCGAAACCCTGGGCCACCGAAGCAGAGCGCGCAAACTTAACCACTCGGCCACGGGGCTGGCCCCTTTAGTGTCTTTTTTGTTGAAATTCCTGAAACTGCACCATTAACTAAGGAAGATATGGGCTTAGAACAGTTTAAAAGGAGCTGCTTGAATCCCCACCTTTCTCTGTTTATTTTCTAGAAGTGTTGTTGGAGTCATAACGATAGGAAGTAGAGGGTGGAACCCCCTGCTTTTTTTAAACTGGAAATGTTGAAATTTGTGATGGGAATATTTGTTTCTGAGTTATTTATTTATGAGCAGGAGAATTTGAAGTGAAGACAGAATCTGGTGTGCATGAATGTAATGGTTAAGTAGTGCATGATTTTGTTCGATATGAGACATGAAAGGAGCTATGAAAAATGGGTGGTGATTGGTGGACCGAATGCCTAATAAAAAAATAAAAGATAAAGAAAAATGTCAAGTCTTGGAATTAAAAAAAACCCCTGTGATCCCTTGTCCCAGTGATGATGGGTTAGGGTGCCAGCATGTGTGTAGTTGACAAGGACAGGGATAGGGAGACAATAACATCCTCAAAGGAGGGTGAAGGATTATCACGTGGGCCGTACTTCTTTTCAAACGTTAAACTAAGTAGTCAGAAACATAATGAAATATCTCGTTTTCCAAAATGTGCCATAGATTTTGAAAGTACACAGCCTCATTTGAAAGTACAAAGTGTTAATGCAGTAGTTTTAAGAGCTTTGCAGACAAGCGGAGGAATCTCTCTCGTGGTTTGATGATAGCCCCTGACTTCGGAGTGTTAGCAGGAGTAAAAGATTTGTCTTGAAACACTCACTCTCACTTCTCCACGTGATTCCTGCTGTGAGATTGGTACTTCTCATCACAGTCCAACCACCTCCTCCTTTCACAGATCTGTTTTCCTGCCCCTGAGTCTTATTCAATTTCCTTGTCAGCAGGAGGTCAGGTGCTGTGGGTCCTTGTGCAGGGAGCATACTTCCACCATCCTACAAGGGCTGGTCCACAGCGCAGGCGTGAGGATGTGGCCTCCAGGTCCACAGCTGGGTCAGTGACATGAGGGCCCTGGGCACTTTGCCCTCTGGCTGCCATGACTGCTGACCAGGACCGCTGTCAGTGGTATAGCGCATGTAGAGTTAATCTGTTAAATTTTTAAATAGCTCTATTGAGGTATAATTTGTATACAATTTATTTTGATATATTTTTTCCAGCAGTTTATTATAAAAAGTTTCAAATATGCAAGAAAGTCGAAAGAATTTTACAGACAATACCCATATATACCCACTACCTAAATTCTACAGTTAACATTTTACTATTCTTGCTGTATCACATTGAGAGTACGTTTT
The DNA here is from genome assembly GCF_021613505.1 of Equus quagga. Classification (NCBI taxonomy): domain Eukaryota; kingdom Metazoa; phylum Chordata; class Mammalia; order Perissodactyla; family Equidae; genus Equus; species Equus quagga. Next base: position 86,158,221 of record NC_060281.1, read on the forward strand.
AACATAAAATAAGACCATCTGATCCCAGCACTTAGAATTTTTTCTCTGGTAGTCCAACAGCCTTTTCTTTTAACATAATTAATGTTTAATCCTATGGGTTTTTATTCTACATCCACGGTAACCTGGTTATTTAATTAGAGATAACAACGCTTAGATTGCTGCTACATTAGCCATCAAGCCAGTGACAGAAGCCTACAGTGATCCCTCTGTGGGACACATGAGTTACAAGAACAGTACAGTTTTCCCTCTGTCTGCCCCAGTTGAGGAAGCTGGAGGCCCCCTGGGTTACAAGACAGCTGTGACTTCTGTTGGGACCTGTTGAACCTTGTCACATATAACAGTGTGTGCCAGGTTCTTTGGGAAGCTGAATCAAATCCCAAACATCAGCTGGAGCTGACAGTGGCTGTTGTTTATCGAATCTACAGAATAAAAAGGGCACAGAACTGCTGCTTGGAGTGGATGCTCTGGGGCTTCACATCTATGACCCTGAGAACAGGCTGACCCCCAAGATCTCCTTCCCCTGGAATGAAATCCGAAACATCTCGTACAGCGACAAGGAGGTAGGACATGTGTATACAGCAGATGCACCAGTGGTCCAGCAGAAGGGCTTTCCCCATCTCTCCTCCTTGCTGGAGCATCCCCAGCCAGACTCCTTCTTGCTATCAGTAAAATCCTTTAATTCTCAGGCTTTGGGTTTTTGGTTGTTGGTTTTTATAGTATTTATAGAACAGTACGGGCATCCTGTTTTCAAATAGTGTCACTAAACCCCCCTGCTGACTAACAAGAGGCTGGGAAGCTCCGCTTGTCAGGACTAAACCCCAAGGAACAGTAAACAAACCTGAAAGTAACATTTTCTTATTGCTTGGCTTTCTATTTCTGTTGAGAAATTTTCTTTGTATTTTAAATGTGGTATATATTAAACCCTCTGTCTGTGTCCAGTGCTTGATACATGTGATGGGGAAATATATATATATCCATACGTAATGTGTGTGTGTGTGTATCGCTCAGCAATGATATAAATAAGGGTATCAGGCTAACCTGCTTACAAGAATTTGAGAATAAAGTGTGAATAATTTAGATGAACACTCTAAATAGAATTCAGATATTTCTATATAGGGTGGTGCCCTTTCCCAGATGCTGTAATCCTGTGTTCATTCATTCATTCATTCATCGTTAATTTTAAAGGAATCGTTGAGCATCTGCTTTGTCTTAGGTTTCGTGGGGGAAACAAAGATACAGAAAATCCGCTCTCAGCCCTCAAAGAAGTTAGTCAGGTAGCACTTCAGCTGCTGTAACGCACAACTGTCGTGGAAGGGAGCGATGGTGAGGAGGATGGTAATACAGTGCTTTTCCACTTACAAGCACTTTAACCCCCACTCTCTGGTTTGGTCCTCACGAAAACACTGCTGAAAGAGGAGGGGCCGTGATTTGGTTGTCTCTGTGTCACGTCAGGAGGCAGAGATGCAGAGGGATCAAGTAACCTGTGATCAGTGAGGGGAATAGCAGAGGATGAGCCCTGAGAACACAGGGCACCAGGCAGAGAGAGCAGGCCGAGACGTGCTCAGGCACCCGCTGGTGCCTGCACAGCCGGGACGCCAAGTGTGGAGTAGCAGTGACAGCTCATGTTGTTGTCTGCAAAGCCCCCACCCCTGAGCAGATTTCCTGTTTCCTCTTTTCTCGTAGCAACTCCGGGAAAGGAACATCAGGCCCCTGGTTTCCAACACGTGGTTGAGATCTGCTCAGCCATGTTTGATGAGACAGATTGAGTTTCTTAATTCAAAACATTCTGGCTTTCGAATTTTTGTAAAGAGCCCAGGAGATGAGCATTTAGGTATTTCTTTTTTAAAGTACTTCAGTTGAAAGCTCCCCATGACTTAAACCAGTAGGTGTGCCACGGTACAGCAGTTTTTCATCTCTAATTTCATAAAGTCTGTTTACCGCACATCCACAAATTTGAGTGCTAAAGGCTCCCAAAACACTCGTTCTTCACAGAACCCAAGGATTAAAGTCTCCCCTAGTACAGCCTGACACAATAAACTCTAATGTCCCCTCTCCTGTGGCAAGGCGCCGTCATGTTCCATCATGTCAATAACTCTCACTGCAAGAGGACGCCAAGCTGACTTGACATAATGGGAAGTCGTCTTGGTAGTTATGCATGACAGCCATGCTGTCAAAACAGAAATGTTGGTTTATTTTAAGTGATCCATTGATTCTTTGTGTGCGCCCTGGCATGGCGCAGAGCCTGTGGTTTCCCCACTACTTGTGGTTTCCCACTGACAGCTCTGGGGTTTGACAGCAAGGCCAAAAATAAGCTCACGAAATTCACAAATAGCAGCCTACACAAGAACAATACTGCTTCTAAGTTAACTTGACCAAAAGCTAAAGAAATGATCGTTTTCTGTCCTCTGTGTGCTAACCCCTTGTTGGACAATATAACATGTGAAAGAAGTATCCAAGAATAAAACTTCCCAAACATAGTTATCTGCTTAGCAAGTCTTTCTTGGGAATGGATATCCATTTTTTAAGGGCATCTTTGCGATCTAGGATCTGCTGGCCTCATCAGGAATGGTTGGGAACATCAGTTGCCATTTGTTCTTAATATGCTTCCCTGCTTAAAGGTCTGGCCTTGGTTCTCCTAGTGAGCTGCCACCCTATCCTTACCATTAACTTTCTCTCTTCTTTGACTTCAGGAACTGTTTTCCTCTTCTACTCTAGTTCATTCTTTTACACTTTATTCCTTCTGTTAACAGATTTCATCAAATAATCTGCATGTTCAGAAACCTGGAGTGATCACTCTGTGTGTGCTGCCACATCAAATCTAAACCCTTCTGACAGTCCACCCCCAGCCCACCTCACCACCCCAGCCCACCCCTGCCTTCCTCCCAGTCTAAACCTATGGTATCGTCTTAGTCATCAAAGAGTTAAAAATGTCCCACACATACACACGCACAAATACACAGTGCTCATTTCCCCACCTCTGCCTTATTTCTCTTCCTTGCCCTGTCCAGAATGCCCCTCCATCCTACCTTGTAACTTCTCTGTCATATTCTTTGTCTAAGACCAGCTTACTCCCCTCCTACTTCTGCTAGACCTACTCTGAACCCTCAGGACGTTAGTGATTTGTGCCACCAATGAGGCACTAATATATGATGTCATTTCTTGAGTGATTGACTGTTGTTAGTCCAGTTCCAGCTAGGTTGTGAGCTTCCTGAAGGCAGGATCGTGCCTTAGACACTGCGGTGTTGGCCTCAAGGTCGGGCCCATCAAGGGTTCTTATTTCAGGTTTCCAAGCCTAAGGTGGTGCTGAGAGCATATCTTCCAGGATCCTGAACTCCCACAGCCCCAGGTGTGGCACCCCACAGAAACTTATAATTCACTGTGATTTAGTGCCTGGGCACCAGGAAGCCAGGACAAGGCAAAGCCGAGTGCTGGATCTCTGTCAATGTGGTTGCTGCTGTTTTGGGTTCTCCCAGTTGGTGGTAACGTTCTAGGCTGTCAGACTGAAACTGTTTTCTGCTTCCTTCTTTCAGTTTACTATTAAACCATTGGATAAGAAAATTGATGTCTTCAAATTTAACTCCTCAAAGCTTCGTGTTAATAAGCTGGTAAGTTCAGATCCTGGTTTTTATTACTGATAACTGTAGTTTTTCTGAGAATTTGAATGGCCTTTTTGAAAGAAAACGAGAATGGCATCTTGTAAGGTGATAGCTCACTTGATACACACTTTTCCAATAGGCCTTGAAAAACTCTTCTCTTAACCGAAAGAGTAAACCTAAATTTTGTGATGAGGAACTTTTTAAAATTATTTTTATTGAAGTACTTCGTATATATAAAAGGATAATATAATTACGTCTGAGATATAGAGTGACAAAAATAAATAGCTATGTGCCCACTATCCAGATAGCACACTTGCAGTACTTTTGAAACCCCTCATGTTAGCACCCTGCAGGTCCCTGCCCTCCCTGAGGAAGATCACTGTTCAGTGCTGTGTGCTGACTATCCTCTTGCTTTTCATCAGAATTTCATTTCTTGAGTGGCAAGACAAATATACTATTAAGTTTTGTATTTTTTTGACATTAAGTGCTGTTAACTGTACTCTTTCATCGCTTGTTTTTTTTACACATTATTTTTTGAGATTTGTCTATGTTGATTCTTAAAGATATGACCCCTTCATTTTCACTGCTGTATTATATTCCATTATATGGAGGTGTATGTGTGTGTATTTTTTCATTCTTCTATTAATGGACAATTAAGTGCTTTCCACTTCTTTGCCATTTTAAAAAGGCTGTTACAAACATTCTTGAATCTGCCTCCTGGTGTGCATGGGCAATAGTGTCTTTAGAGTTTAAAGAATATATACACATAGCCCTACAAGTGCAGGCAGGGCTGTAGTGTGTGTCCAAATTCAAGATGATGCCATGTTGTTTTCCACAGAAGGTGAATTAATTTACGGATCCAATAGTGGTGGATGAGACTTTCTTTTGCTTTATATCCTCAACAATTGTATTATCAGCCTTTTTTTAAATTTTTGCCAATCTTGTGCATATAAAATGGTATCTCAGTGTCATATTAATTTGCATCTTTATATTTACTAATGAAGTTGAACATCTTTTTGTATGTTTATTGACCAATCTTGTTGTCTCTTCTGTCAAATGCTTGTTTCATGTCTTCTGGCTTTTTTTCTCTTGGGTTAGTTGTTTTCTTTTTGGTTATATCTTCTTCCAGTTTGTGGCATATTTTTCCTCTTTTTTTATAATGTCTTAACAAAAAATTTTTAATTTCAAGGTTCACTAATGTATACATCTTTTCCTTAATCGTTGGTGGTTTTTGTGTCTTGCTTGACATCTTTCCTTATCTTATATCATAAAGATATTCTTCCATATTATCCTCTAAAATTTCAAGGACTTGATCTTCACATTTAAGTCTTTCATCCTTCTAGAGTTTATTTGTACAGGTGGTGTGAGGGAGCGATCCAATTTACTTTTTTCCATGTGAATAGCCCAAACTATTGAATGCACTTTCCTCTCCTCCCTGACCTGCAGAGCCACCTCCTGACTTAGGAGAGGGAGGTGCATCCGGAAGACATGCTGAAGCATCGTCAGTGTCTCTTCTCTGTGGTTTTTGGCCCTGGCGTACCTGAGCCTCCCTTGTTTTGCTTGTCTCCAGAGCCGAGAGCACGCAAGGCCGTTGGTAGGGCTTTGGTGTTTCCCTCCATGCTCTCCTCTCAGGTTTCTTACTGCCCGCAAGAGCCCTCAGACCAAGATGCTGTGGTGCTGGTGAGCTGGTAGGCAGTGAAGTAAATTTGTGGGCTTAACATTTCTCTTGTTTCTGTGGCCACAGATTCTCCAGCTATGTATTGGGAACCATGACCTTTTTATGAGGAGAAGGAAGGCTGATTCTTTGGAAGTTCAGCAGATGAAAGCCCAGGCCAGGGAGGAGAAGGCTAGAAAGCAGGTGAGCAAGACTGAGTGAACTGCTGTTGTTAGGGAGCGGTGGGTCTTGGCCTGGGAGGGAAGGTAGGGGGTGGTCGTGTACTGAAAGGAGTCGTTTGGCCATGGATATGCCTGCTCTTATTTTATCTCTGTTGCATCTTTATTGGCTGATGCCCAACTGGCGGGGTGTCAGCTCTGGAAATGAGGAATAAACTGTAATAGCATATCTAAAAGCAACGTCTCTCGTTGTTTCTCCACTTAGGTGAAGTAAGTGAAGTGTGGTGAATGCAGATTTGGGAAGAGATAGCCAAGCCTGCATGGATCCATCCAGCCATGCACCTCTTGTCCATCTAGCTGGCTTGCTTTCTTTTTGCCTGCCTGTCTGCTTTGCCCAGCCTTCCCCTTTCCTAATTAGATGGTGATAGAATGCATGGAGGCATTTCACTGCTTGCTGCTGGAACGCTAATTAGACTCCGGCCGCACCTCCCACTGCAGGTCAGCCCAGGCAGCACATCGCCCGCAGCGGGAGGTGCTGGGAGCACGTCAGCAGACCGGACGGTCTGCATCATTGTTTTCTACTCACAGACCTTTTTGACTCACTGAAATACACACAACTAATCTGAGCCTCGCTGCTGAGGATATCAATTGTGGCTTTGGATGAAGCACTAGATAGAGTGGCAGCAACTGCAGACTGCTGCCCTCAGGACTTGGTGGCCCAGAGGTGTAATAATTAGTCTGTGTGCAGCTCTCTGATTTGGGGACTCCGGCGAGGCTGGCTCCCAGCCCTGAGACTTAGAATGAAATGTGCAGTTTGATCCCATGTGCTTTCAGCTCTCCGTCTCTCTACTTTCTGAGACAGTGGGCCATAGATGTGCTGTTTAGATGCTTTCGGGTGGTGAAATGGATTTTGCTGGACAAAGAAATGCTCCTGAGCCAGCCTGGGGTCACGGTGGTAACTTGAAGAAGAGCCCTCTTTGACCTCTTTCAGAGGGGCAAAGCTTAGAAGTGAGAGATCTGAAAACGGCAAGGAGCGTCTAGGCCTCTGGGCTGTGGCAGAGAATAGCGTGAACACACCCCAGACCTGCACCGCCTGTAGAACAGCAGAGACACGTCCCTGGCCTCTGCAAACCGCAGGCTCCTTTGGCCCAGGAGCACAGACACTGACCTTGGAGCCAGGTGTGAAACTTAGTATGTGATGTTAGCGAATGGCTTACCTTCCAGAGCTCAGTGTTTTCATCTGTCAAGTGGAGCTAATGATACCTCTTCTCTGTCTCGGATCAAAGGACACAGTGTACCTGAAAGTCTTTGTAAGCTTAAACTACTTTGCAGACAGGAGGTCCCTTTTAATTGGGGTGGAGGTCGCAGGGAGAGTGCAGTGCTGGGAACAGAAGGGAATAGCTGCACTTTTTTCAAGCAGAGAATAATGGAGATAGAGTAATCCACCTAATGGAAATCGTAATATGATGGAAATTGGAGAACAAATTGGCTAAGCTTTTCATTGACCTGCAAGAGAAAAATTGAAGAAGAATTTATGCTATTTTATTGCTTGTCTTTGCATTATTCCTTCGAGTCCCAATGATTTTTTTTTTTTTATCTTAGTATTTAGAAAAAGCAACAGTCGTAGAAATCTTTTGTTTGGGAGAAGATTGAATCAAGAAATAAGTAGTTAAATGTGCTGTAATTATTTAAGGAAGAAAATAGTGCAGTGGACACTTCTGGGTTCTGCTTTCCGAACTCAGTTAGTACCCTAGGATCACAGAGAATAGCACTTGTCCTGTGCTTGTTCTCCTTATTAAGCTCAGCATGTGGTCCAATTAATACAGTGATCCAGAAGGCAAGGGAGGTGGTGGCTGCTTTGTACTGGTGCCTTAAGGACGGGGGAGTGTGTGCTCCCTGCCTGGCTCCCTCTTGCAGGCCTGGCTCAGGAGTTGCCTCCCTGTGAGGCTATGAGAGTCTGTGCTGTGGCTGCTGCAGCAGCTTCCCCCTGTGCAATACAATGTTTGAGCCACTGATGCATCACACAAAATGATTCCATCTTCTCTGTGGGTCAGGGGCAAGAGTGGAGCTATTGTTGATGAAAGTAGAGATGTGGGAGGGGTCTGTGTGGATCAGAAATGGTGAGATGGCTCGTCCAACCAGACGAGAAAGCTGTCTGTTTCTGGGGCTCCCTCTCAGGGAGAAGGAACCTGCATTGTGTCCTGTCAGCCACAGGGCAGAGCCACGTGCGGTCTCCCAACAAAAAGGGATATTGGCAAGGTGGCAGTTTCAGCACAGTGTGTGAGAATGCCTCCTTCGATCCAGGTAGAGACAGGGCTTGGTTTTTTGTCGTTTGTTTGTTCATTCACCACTAGATGGTTTTTCAAGGAACAGAGCTTTCAACTCTACAGCTGGTTTAGAAGGACAGAGGGTAGTGGCGGCAAGAATGACACTGGCTACCTGTAAAGGGAAAACGAGGGTCTCCAAAGGGGAGCATTCTTGGATCTCTGCACCAGAGGTCGTGAGCCCTGTGACTCTGACTGCTCTCCTTCCCCGCAGATGGAGCGGCAGCGCCTTGCTCGAGAGAAGCAGATGAGGGAGGAGGCTGAACGCACGAGGGACGAGCTGGAGAGGAGGCTGCTGCAGATGAAGGAAGAAGCAACAATGGCCAACGAAGCACTGGTGATTTTCGAGGAGTCCGGGTCCCAGGAGGCTCTTTGGGGACTTGCTTAGTTTTCTGAAGTTAGGCCTCCTGAGGACCACAAATTAGCGACATTTGCTTTGACCCTTTATATCAGCTTAAAAAAAAAATTCCGTGCCTTTTCTTTCCACCTGTGTTGGCTGAAGCAGACTTAGGTTGAGTTCATGTGCAGCCAAAGTCCACTTTCACCGTGGGCTGCCTGTAGAGTAGGGCTCCTCAGCCCTGGCACTGCTGACACTGGGGCCAGATCATCCTTTGTGGGTGGAGCTGTCCTGTGCATTGAGGATGTTTAGCAGTGTCTCTGGCCTCTGCCCACCAGACAGCTGTAGCACCACCTCACCCCCCCATTTGCGATGATCAGAAATATCTCCAGACATAATTGTATGTCCCCCAGGGTGCAAATTCTTCTCTGGTTTTGAACCACCGATTTAAAGGGAAAGAAGAATAGAGCTAAGTTGCTTTTCTCCCTCATAAAGCAAGCCTCAGCTCAAGTGGGTATGTGAAAAAGGAGCTTTCTTGTTGCTCCCCGTGGATGCAACCGGAAGGGCACTTCTGAAAAGTTGAGGGATGTGTCTTGTCATCTGTTGCCAGAATGTCATCTGAGGGGACACTCAGTGGCAGGGCCCCAGGGAGTCTGAGACTCTGCTTCTTGCTGACCTGAGTGTCTGAGGCCAGATCCAGGTGGGATAACAGGCGTGTGATCCCCGTTCCAGCTGACAGTGCTCTTGTCCCCAGATGCGGTCTGAGGAGACGGCTGACCTGTTGGCAGAAAAGGCCCAAATCACTGAGGAGGAGGCAAAACTCCTGGCACAGAAGGCCGCAGAGGCCGAACAGGAAATGCAGCGCATCAAAGCCACAGCCATTCGGACCGAGGAAGAAAAGCGCCTGATGGAGCAGAAGGTGCTGGAGGCCGAGGTGCTGGCGCTGAAGATGGCTGAGGAGTCGGAGAGGAGGTCAGAGATGGGAGAGGGTGGGAGTCCTGGGCGAGGGGCTGCTCGGTCCTACCCTGCCCTGAGGCAGAGCTTGACTGCAGCTGTCCTCAGGCTGCTTCTCCATCTTCTGGGGCAGGGGCGTGCAGACTGGTACTTAATCAGGTTTTGGGGCTGGAGCCTGCAGAAGGACTCAGGAACCCAGTCTCTTGTCGAGTGGACCTCTGCTCATGCATCTGCCCTTGTGATAAGCCCCTGTCCTCTGATAGCCGTGTTGGTAGGAAAACCATTGGGCCTGTCCACAGGCTGTTGTTAGCTGAGTAGGTATAAGGAGGCTCTTCTTACATTTAAAATATGCCGTTCTTTCCCCTTTTTGTTTAGGGGGCCTGTGGGGAGACAGCAGCTATTTACCTTTAATGTAGAAACGAGGCACCCTCTTCCCTGCAGCCCATCCTTGTGCTAAGGCTCCTGAAGCAGATGGGAGGGAAGGGCCAGGATCCTCTCTGTGGCCAGAAGGCCTCAGCTCATGACCAGGTTGAAGGATGGAACTGTAGTCTGTACTTTTCAAAGACTATTCTAGGCTCTGGATTGTTCTGGTCCTGCAGCCTTCAGATAAACACTGGCACATTCTCCACAGTGTTTGGCTCTGTTTAAACGAACAATACCTGGGAATGTTGTCCTTGCTTTGTAAGTTCTGATTTCATGTAACTGTCCCCCCCACCCTCCACCATCCTTGTTTGCTTGTTCTGGTGCCATCTTCAGGGTTATCCCAGGTCCCTCCTCTCTGCAGATGTAAGGGGGAAGAGGGATCTCTCTCCTCCACCTGTCATCTTCAGGGGAGCTGACAGCTCCTCCTTTCTTGGCAGGGCCAAGGAGGCAGATCAGCTGAAGCAGGACCTGCAGGAAGCCCGTGAGGCCGAGCGAAGAGCCAAGCAAAAGCTCCTGGAAATCACCACCAAGCCCACATACCCAGTGAGTCTGGGCAGGGGGCCGCCAGCCTGTGGCTGCTTCAGACTTCATAACCTTCCCTTCCCTTCCAGCCGGGCGCCTTCAGGGTGACTGTTCAGGCAAATGCATGGTGCAGTGAGTGATGCAGAGAGCCTACAGTTAGGGACTGGGTAGAACACCTGGTCTGCCATTTGACCTTGGGCTAGTTAGTCACCTCTCTGATTTAAGAGATAACAGGCAACAGGGCCTTTTCCAGCTCTGAAATGTTCTTCTTATTCTAGGTAAGTAAGAGAGTCCCAAGTTATCATCAAGACGATTTGCTCTCTAGCCTCTTAAGGCCACAGTGAATGTAACCTTCGACTACCAGTATATACCACATCCCATAATTGTAGTTCTGGGCAAGGATAGCCCATATACTTGGAGTGAACTACTGCCATGCACGAACCAGCTTCCAACCTCAATTTTGGGACAGGGAGACAGACTTTGATTAAATAGGATCACAAAATGAATTGGGAAGCCTCTTCCCTTCCTTTCCTCTCTGTGTTCAGTTCAGCAAATATTTTTGCACATCTCTTCTGTTCTACATAATACTAGGCAGATGCAGAGCCTTTGTACAGACAAGGTGCACAGATGCCTAGGGGAGACCTTAGCCCAGCGTGGAGGACCAGGTGAGGCTCAGGATGCGTCTGAGCTGACTCTTGAAGGGTGAGTCAGAACTAGCCAGGTGGGAAAGCAACAATAGAGTATTCTAGGCAAGCATGCCAGTGTGCACACAGCACAAACACATGCACTGCACCTTCACACACACCGCAAAGATATGCATGTGGCAAAGAGGCGCAGGCAACAGAGGCATAAGCTCAGGGTTTGAGATGGAGGGAAATGTGAACACTTTGCTCTTGTCATCTGTTCTTGTTATCTGTTGCTGTGTGACGAGCCACCCCAAGCCCTCTATGTAGCTCAAAACCACCATGTGTTATTCTCTCTCGTGGCTTGGTGGGTTGGTTGGGCCAATGGTCTGTCCTTGGGGTCTCTGAGGTGGTTGCGGGCAGATGGCAGCTGGACTGGAGTCATGTAAGGGCTCATCTGGGCTGGATGTCCAAGATGTGTGTGTTTTGAAAATATACATTGCAGCAAACTTTATATACTTTTCTAACAATAAGTAAATCAATCCTGGAGGTGATCATCCATATCAGCCTTTTAATCATATTCCGTTGTATGGAGGATCGTAATTCATCTAGCCAGTCCCCTGTGGATGGATATTTAGTCTGTTTTCTTTTGCACTTATGAACAAAACTGCACTGAACATCTCTGAACACAAATCTTTGCACATCCATGTGGATATAGTAGAACAAATTCTCATGAATAGAGCTGTGGGGTCAGATTTCCCTTTCTGAGGCTCTCCACAGAGGTCGTCCCTGCGTGTCCCCTCAGGTCTTGCAGCGCCTGGCACTCATCTTTTCGGACATTTTTATGAAGCGTAACATACATACAGAGAAGTGTCCAAATTGTAGCTATACAGCTTGATGAATTTTCACACACTCAACACACCCATGTACCCAACACTCAGATCAGAAAACAGAGTGTTCTAGTACCCCAGAAGCTCCCTCTCAGTACCACCTTCACACGTTTAATACCCACGCAGACAGTCTGCCTCAGGCCTTGTTATTGTCTCAGATGCAATCGCTGAGCCTCTGCTCATTCCCAGACGCTGTCCTAGGCTCAGTAAAGGATCCAAGAGTGAAATAGAGGCAGATCCTGCCCTCAGGAAACTTGCCAACAGTAGAAAGATGAAGATATAGCCAAAAAGGATTCTTTTACGGGGTGGAGTTAGAGTAGTGCCATTACGAACTGGAAACACAACATTAACGCACAGCAAAGAGTTGTCATCTGGCCAAGAGGGATCTAGAAAGGCTTTGGTGAGAAATCATAGTATTTGAGAAGGGCCTTGGAAGGGAGATGGTAGTGTAGAGAGGAGGCGTGGTTTAGGCAAAGAAGCAGAGATGGGACAGCAGAGTGGTCCCAAGGAGTAATAAATGCTATCATTTACGGTTTTGTGGGGCAAATGGTGGAAGAAGCTGGAGAAGTAGGTTGGGGCAGTATTTCAGATGACTTTTTGTTCTGGGGTGAGAAAGTCCTCAGAACAAATCTAATTGCTTCACCCTATGCTTCAAGCCACACCCTGGCTTGATCTTCCAAATCCAAACTCCTCAGCAGACAGGGGAGCTCTTTATGGTCTGCTCCAGTCTCCCACCCGCCTCCCCACACTGGCACTGCAGGCACTCAGCATTCTCGCTGAGCTCTCTCTGCCTAGCCTGGGGCCAGCCTCTTGCCTGGCAAGCCTTCTCTGGCATGTCCTCTGATGCCAGCAGAGGCAGCATCTCTTCTAGCATACCTTCTCCAGCTTTCTCGGCCTCTGTTCACTCCCTGGCTACAGTGTTTACCTGTTTAATTGTGATGGTCTACAAATGCATCTGTTTGCTGAACAAGACTCAGCTGCTCTGAGCCAGGGAGCTGTCTTGTTCTGTGTTTCCAGCTCCTAGCATGGGGCCTGGGTGTTTCCTCCATGAAGAAGTGAGTGGGTGTTGTGTTGAGTTTGGCTGAGCATGAAGAATGGTTAAAGGCTTGAAGGGAACGGAATGATTTGCCTGGATTTGGCATCTTTGGGGCCGGTCACCTGGCAGCAGCGAGTGTAGAAAGATTGAAGAGAGGAGTCACGGGGGTGACAAGTGTGATGGGAGGTCGTGGTGGTGCTGGGAGACAGGGCCCTTGCTGTGCCCACTGCCTTTGTGGCTGTTGGAGGGTCACTGGTTAACACAGCAGTGCCCTTCTGTTCTTGTAGAACCCGAACCTCCTAATCAGCGATTTCTCATTCATAGCCCATGAACCCAATTCCAGCACCATTGCCTCCTGACATAACAAGCTTCAACCTCATTGGTGACAGCCTGTCTTTCGACTTCAAGGATACTGACATGAAGCGGCTTTCCATGGAGATAGAGAAAGAAAAGTATGTGGCCTCCTTCAGCCTCCCTCATGCCCTGCTCGGGCAGCTGGTGAGCTAGAGTGAGTCTGTCTTATCTGGGGAAAGTGGAGGGTTGACACAGCAGCCTGTCGCCAGCTCCTGCAAAGATTTGCTCTGTACTTAGCCACTGGAGGAAGAATTTCCTAAACAGAAATGAAGGACAACAGACCAGCATTCCTTCCAGGACAAAAATGACATGTGATTGGTGACCTGGAGTTTATAGTGGCTCAAAACTTCCCCTAAAGTATAAAGTATAAATATAAAGGATTGATTGTCAGGGGTCCCCAAGTCAGCCAGACTGCTGTCCACGTGGTGACAGAGCATGTGATAATGTTCTAAATTGGTAATAGAACACGTTTCCTAGTTGTGTTCTCTGGCGGCTGAGATTTGTGGTGATTCCCCTGACTAGAATGAAGGTGGGAGAGAAGCTCAGGCTCGAGGCTGAGGAAAGCAAACAGGTGGGGCAACAGCCAAGCTGAGCCAGCCCTCGCATGCAGCAGCACTGAGCTGAGCCCAGCACGCCTGTTCACAGCAGCTGCTGCTGAGTTTTCTTCTTCCTTCATTTTGTGGTCAGTGGAAGTGGATCCGAGATGAAAAGGCGTCCCACTCCAGAGACTGTTTAACCGAGCTCCCCTAATTCAGAGCCGTAGGGAAATCGCCCAGCTATGCCATGGCTTGCGAGAGAACAATCACATAGCTGCCATGTACTGAGTGCCTGGACATCAGGGTTTTTCAGCTTTTACTCACTTCATTCGCACAAATAACAGCAAACTGACATCAAAGGTAGGTTTTAGCGTTCCCGTTTATAAATGAGAACCCAGATTTAGAGCATCTAAAGAACTCATCCAGCATCCTGGAGCTGATGAGGCACAGACCTGGGGTTCAGCCCTTCGCCTGTCTGACTCTACAGCCTGTGTGCCTTCACCTTGTGGAGCATCCTTGGATAACCCTCTTGGGAAAGTCTCCTTGGAGCCCAGCACGAGCAACCATGAGTCGGGCTCTGTGTCTCTTTGGCTCGCATACTGAGGGTATAGATAAGTAGCCAGTGAGCCAGAGTCTCTGTCCATGGTATCTTCTGTCCGTGGTATCTGCTGTCTGAGTTCCCCTCCCAGCCTTTCACCACTGTCCAGGCATCCCCAATGTTACGTGATTATGATCAGGATGAGGCCATATCCTGTTCTGTGTCCTGCTTTTTTATAGCTTGTGTTTTCTTACTTATGACCCGTACACATGAAGCCATGGGAATCGCTACAGAATGTTCCTTAGCATTTGTGTTGCATGGTTTGCCTGGCCATGCCCTTGTAGTTGGACACTTTCAGGATGGTTTCCAGGTTTTCATCACAGAGACAGTGTGTATCTACTTGCAGGTGAGATAGTGCAGATCTTTTTCTTCCTGGTGTTGGCTGAGTGAGCTTCTGTCATCTTTAGGAGATGATGTCCCCAAACAAGTGGGGTGTGGCCACGGCCTATGAGAGGAGGTCTCTTGAATGGAATTACTTCTCGAGAAGGGTTGAGACGAGATTGTTTTGGATGCCAGGAGGCTTGCTTCATGTGTTGTTTTTTGTACAGAACTGAGAGCTGTCTGTTAGAACTGGTATTTGTGGAGCACTTTATGGGAGTTTCCAGAGGGCTTTCTTACACAGCCCTGGGGTCATTATCCCTATTTTATGGGTGGGGAAACGGATTCAGTCAGAGCAGTTAAGTGACTGGCCCAAGCTCCCACGACCTGTGAGCGGCAGAGTAGAGACGTGAACCCCAGGCTTCAGACCCTGGATCCCACCCTGAGCAGCTTGTTGGTCTGGAGCATCTCAATTCTCATAGGTCTTGCTGTTTGCCAAAGCCGTGATACACAGTATCCCCTTGCTGGCAGAGTGGAGTATATGGAGAAGAGCAAGCATCTGCAGGAGCAGCTCAATGAGCTCAAGACTGAGATCGAGGCCTTGAAACTCAAAGAGAGGGAGACGGCCTTGGATATTCTGCACAACGAGAACTCCGACCGGAGTGGCACCAGCAGCAAGCACAATACCATTAAAAAGGTACTAAGTCTCTTGTCTTTTGCTGATCAAGATAGTCATTAATGAAATGTGAGGTTGGCATTTGGTTTTCTCAGTAGCCGAATCATTAAACTGTTGTCATTTTTTTATGTGTACTTACTTGAGGAAATTTTTTGACTCATGCCAGAAAGGAAATTTAATCTGCCAGTGACTGTGAACCCATTGGCTTTATGGAAGGGGAGCTTGTGTTAAAAGCTCGGATGAAATGAATCACTGTTACGGGATGGGTTTTGATCCATCATTTAGCAGTAAAGCAGTTCTGTCTTTTAGGCCAAGGGGAGTTATGCCCAGGGAGCTGCCTTACTTAATGAGAAAGCAAAATGAAAAGGAGGCTGTTGAGAGGGGACTCTCCCTCTAGTTTCTTTGTGTTTTTAAGTGGCAAGGACTATAAAATTCTGTTCTTGATTTAGAAACCAAATTCTGAGTTTTTAACTTTTTTCACACCTAAAAGGATGTATCTAGAAGAACCTTAATGCTTTAAAAGATGACTTAATTTATGTTGCTAACAGTTCATATCTTTCTCCATTTACATTTTGAGGTTTCAGCATTTTAGAGGAAGTTAAGTTCCATACTTAAATGTCAGCCCCAGAGTATATTTCTCTTATGTTGGGCAAACCAGAAAGGTCCTCTCTTGCCAGTTGATGTCTGCTCCAAACTGATAGCCCAGGATCAGGTTAACACCTGTAAAATAGGTGCCATTAAGATAAGACTGTTCATTGAGTCTAGTTAATAATAGTTTAGATATGCTTAATTCTTTGCTCTTTACCTTAGTCTTTAAAATGGTCTTCCGGTTTAAGGAATCTCTGTTGTCAGTGGTTAAGCTGTATCTGAAAACTCTAAGAGATCTGTGTCCACCTGCCATCGTTGATGAGACAGTCGGGAGCAACCGAATTCTTTCTCTTGACTGCATTTGTGTTGGCACCGGATAGAGAATTCCTTTTAATAGCATAACCTAGAAGGAAAGACCTTTCCATATTGCACATTCTTCTTTCCTCTGGCTTCTGTAAGTTACTGGGTTTCCCTTCCAAAACCAAATTATTAAACAGCAAAAGGGGAGCTACAGCGAGGCCTGAGCCAGTGAGCAGAGAGTTAGATAGTGATGGGGCCAGGGAGCCAGTCAGCCCTCGGAGGAGCTTCCTCAGACCCCACCCTGCCCCCACCGACTCATGTGGGCACCAGAAGCCGGCTCATCTCTGCCGCTGCTGCAGCGAGCTGGGCCCTCAGCCACGGGCACCTGGAGTGCTGAAACCTGGAAAGACCTGTTTCCGAGCCATAAAAACAAATGAAGTCACTTGTCACAATTTCAGGCCTGTCTGAGCATTTTGCAAATGGCACATGTGGCATTGTTGATATCACAGGGTATGTTTTTGTTTTTCTTCATTTTATTTTGCTGGTTTAGCCTCAAGCCCAAGGCAGAAGACCTATCTGCATTTGAGCCCTCAAAGTAGGTTATTCCCAGGTACTCTGTATGTGGTGATGGTACTGCCCTCTGTGATACTAACCCATGCATGAGCTTGCCTGTCTCTGTCCCCGTGCCACACCCAGCCCTCCCAAGGGCAGGTGGCGCCTGGGTACTGGCCGCAGCATGCTTTGAGTCTGAGAGCAGGAGTCCGCCATGTGGGGCCAGACCAGCCTCGAGGGGTCCGGCAGGCTGCCTCGTTCTGAAGAGCATGTCATGGGGCTGTAGGACCAGTCATCCTTCACATCTGGTGTCATTGTTGGGCTGGGGAAGGTCATGGCTTCTTGTCCAGTCAGGTCTGTCTAAAAAGTCTTTTGTCTTGGTGGTGTACTCCTTAGATAAATAACCCTAGCATGGAAACGGGATAAATTTGGGTGTTTTTAAGAGTGGTGTCTTTAACTCAACATGAAGACTTTTCATGTGGTGATAGCCTCTGAAGATGCATGGGCATACCTGGCAGCTTCTGGTTGTGGAACGAAGGGGCTGCCCATGCTCGCTTATTTTCATTTAGAGCCTCCCCTTTCTGTGCACATCCATTTTCTTTTCAAGTAAAGCAAACAAATAGCACAGGGATCTGATTTGTAGTCAGTCTCAGTGGACTGTCTGTCTGTCAGCTTCAGCTGACGTCTCTGCTTCAGCTCCCGCACAGCCTGGGGCAGAGTTGTGGTTGGAGTGAACTCACGTTGGGACAGTGCAGTCTCGGGTCCCCAGGAGATGGGCAGTCAGTGGTTGTTGAGTGAATTAATTGAATGATTGCTGCTTTCCTTCTGCAACAGCTCATTACTCTCCAAACATGTCTAGGCAGTGGAGAGAGTCTATCATGCCCAATAATAGAGTAACATCCTGCCTCTGCTCTTTGCCTAATCCCCAGTAGTACCCAAGCCAGAGAGGCCACCAACACTCGACAGCCACAGTGGACGTGTCCTTTAGAGTCCTCACTGTGGTTTCTGCTACTAGAATAAATAAGCTCATTGGAGGCTTTCTACCAAAAAGTGAGATCTGGCGGAAGATAGATCCTATTTGTGGTTGTTATCCAAGCAAGAGAGGTTAGCTATTAAAGTCCCAGATGGATCTCATTATAAGATGGATTTGAGCTGTCAGTGGTTCCAAGAATCCATGGCATGAACCCCAATTTGTGCAAGACACTTTTATTCAGTGGGCTCCTATTTCTTGTGCTTTCATACCACACGTTGGTGTTGAACACCCCAACGCTGAGCAGTGCATACTCTGAGCAGGGCAGTTATGGCCAGCATCAGAAGGGGCAGGCCCAGTGGACCATCTGCTCAAGTAGTGACCCCATGGCACCCAGAGGAGTGAATCTCCCTCAGTTTCCTGGACTTTGTGGCTTGCACAGGGCAAACAGAAAATCCCTTGTTTCAGCCTGTGTTGTCGGATATTCCCCACATGTGACCATACTATTCCACCTTGATGTGATTTCGTCTTTCTTCTTTCTGTAATGATTCAGAACGTTTAAATTCTTCAGGGGCCTGATTTTCACTGTCAGTTTTCACTGAGCTGTTATTATAGACAAATGAGGTTTGATTTGTAGTCATATTTGTCCTGCTCCTAGAACGTATACAGAAGCCTTTCTTTTTAATGTCTTGATGTAAAAACTTGTTTTCCAAGGAGGCCGCCAGGCTCCAGTTAATCAAGAATTCTGATTACTCAAGGGTTAATAAAAGCATGGACTTGCCTTTTAATCAACTGGAGTTATTGCAGCATCACTCAATTAAATAGTGGCAGTTTTGCTACATGTGAATTTTGATGCACTTTCCTTCCATTTTCTAGCCTTTCATGGTCCCTATGGCCAGTGACCAGGACTGACCACCAGCCACCTGCCTGTGCTAGGGTGGCTCCGGGGTTGTGCCTGCTGCAGTCTGTGCCAAAGTGAGCCTAGCTGAAGAGAAACACCACTGCAGGCTTAGCAAGTGTGGGCACCTGGAATGTCAAGGGCAGAGCTCCATGTAGAAAGTCCGGGAGAAGAGCTGGAAAGGCTGGTGGCAAACTGGAGAGTTTCCAGTGTCCTGAGAGCTCATTAATCCTGGTTCAAACCAGCCTGCATTGACTTTAGTCTTGTTTTTAATGTCTTTTGATCAGAGATTTCTTCAAGGAAAAAATGGTTCTCCTACCTACCACGACCCAGGCATATTCCTCCTCCTTGCTTTCAGTATTCTGCCTCACTGACCAAGAGGTCTTGGTGTCTGACCTGACTCAGCAGTACCCTTGGGGGCTGAGTAACACTTAAGCGAATGCCAAAGGGTTTCCCTTGGGTTTCCAGGGGTTACCATGTTCCCTTGGGAATGCCGAGAGGCAGTCCAGTCCAGTTAACTGAGGTTCCCACTGCTCTGCCACTTACTTTCTAATTCTTACTTTCTCCTAAGACTCAGTGTCCTCACCAGTACAAGGTGAATAAAAATACTCCTTCCCCGCCAGGACTGCTATGAGGATTCAGTGGGGTAATGCACAGTAAACACTTGGTTCACCGTAAGAGCTCAGCAAGGGCTTAAAAATATATAAAGAAACAAATCTGCTTGTGAGCCTGTGGCGAGGGATGCACCACATTTATATACACAACTTGTGATAAACATATCCACTAATTGTATTAATTTCCATGTGTTTGGAGGTAAAAACTTTAAAAGGCCAGAATTAACTTCACTGGTTCCTTCTACTATCTGATTTGGGTTTGCAATGGTATATTTTCCTCCTCCTGCTAATCTTAACTCCCCACGTTTCCTTTTTTTTTCCCCAATCGATATTCAGTGGAACTGGTTTGGCATTTGCATCTGAGTCAGAGCGGCACTAGCGATCAAAAGATCAAAAGCCGCCCTTGGGAGCGTGGATTCCTTTCATTCTCAGGGGGAGGGACAGCGACACTTGTTCCTGGCATCTGAGTCTTGAATGAGGTCTGGCAGTGAGGCTGCGGTGAGGAGGGTGTGGGTGTCTTGGGCTCAAGCTTCTTGCCTTCAGAGCCACAGAGCTGATGAGGTGAGCAGTGGCCTGGAGTAGCTTAGCTGTGCAACACACTTTGGAAGTGAAAGTGGGGTCCCGGAGCATGCGCATTTTCAACATCTTGCTTTCATTCCCTCTCAAGGGACAGGTTTCACTCCCCAGTCCTGAGCTGGTCTCATTCCCAGCAAATTTGTCATGTTTGTGCCTGTGGTCTCCAAGGGAGCACAGGATTTCAGAGGAAATCGACAGATGAGAAATCATGGAGGTCAGAGAGCTTAGAAATCTTGTGTTATTAGTAAATGATTTGAACCATCAAGGTCCAGCTGTGGTTTCCGCTGGTGGAGGAACAGGAATGAGGAGCCTTAACATTTATCTGAAGCTCTAGCCACCTCTCTTAGATCAGGAAGACGTAAAAGTCCAATGTCATCTTCAGTTTGCGCGGACTTCCCTTGGAGATGCAGGGCTGGCGAAGTGAGGGAGAAGACTGAAAACACCTGGGGAAGAGATACATCGCAGGGCAAGACTGAATGTGCCTGAAAGGCGGCTCCCGCAATTAAAACAAATGGCCAGAGCCTCCCCGGTGACCTCTGGTCTGCATTGCCTGCCTCGAAGAGGGCTGCTGAACAGTTCATGGTGCACGTATGGCTACTGTGTTCAGCCCTCCCATGACCCTGGTCCTGGGGCCTGCATGGCTCTCTCTGCCTGCTGTGGAAACTGGGCGTAGCGTGGTGGAGCGTCCTTTGCCCTGACATAAAAGGCGGTGGACTGCCTCCCCGGCTCCAGAGCCTTCTCTTTGTTATGTTGAAACTTGGCAGAGGTGGGAGAGGGGAGGGGAAAGGGGAAAGGGAGTGGGGTGGGGAGCGAGGATTAGCAAGGAGCCCCAGGGGCACCAGATGTGGACATGGAGCGCACCAAAGAGAAGCTCTTCCCAGCTCTGGGAAGCACGGAGACAGCATCGGGCGGCGAGGCTGGGCTCAGGGAGTGCACTCCTCCTGGATATGACACCTGGGCTCGGCCCTGGGGCCACTCCTACCTTACACACACAAACTACATGTCCAGGTGCCTCTTAATTGTTGAGAGCTTACCGTTCTCTTCCTTGTTTTTGGTAGTTCTCTAGACAGAAGATTCTACCAGTCTCTTTTCCAAAAGACCACACCCCAGTCCGTCTTTTTGATGGGGAGACCGTACCCAGTCAGGCAGTTGCCCTTTGGAAGGCCTGAAGGAGCCTACAAAACCGGCCTGCCCTCTAGGATATTTTACAACCATTTGGAAGTGCCTGAGCACATTACTGGGCCTTATTTGATGCAGTAAAACATCCCGTTTGGTCCCTCGGCGCTCAAGATGTGTGTCAGTGCAGTCTCCCCCAGCACCTGATTCGTTACTGCAACAGTGGGAGGGAAGAGATGGGATGCAAACTCATTCTGCGGGCGTGAGGTCCCGCTCTTATGATCCTTGCCATGATTTCCCTGCTGGTATTGGCAGTTTGAAAACGCCATCAGTATATCTGCACCTTCTTCCTAAGGTGCGGCTCCGAGTGCTCTGTAGCTGTCAGTTAGCCTCCCCCTGCTCAGTGAGGTGAATCAGGCCGATTAGTCCATTTTCCAGGTAGAGGAACCGAGTGGCAAAGGGCCCTCCCGGCATCACACAGGCAGCTCGAGACACGGGCAGACACTAGTTTCCATGCAACTTTCTGCTGCTTTGGATCCTTAAAGGATTAATATACAAAAGAGACCCTCTGGGTTTTACCTGACAGATTTCTCTGTAGAGCAGATAAAGTAGCTAATACCAAACTGGATTTGTTAATTGTCATGGACTTGGCCTTTCATCGCACCTCTGTTTAGGGCTAAGTGTGTGGACAGCTCTCTCCCTGTGCACATCACCAGATGGCATTTGGGTGCAAGCTGTCACTAGCAAGACAGCGAGAAGCTTCATCTGGCCAGTTTACAGCAGCAATCCCCCTTCACCGGCCCTGCCCCATCAGCTCCTGTTTGGAAGGGGGAATGTTTATCACACTCTAAACCAAAGATTCTGTGGGAATTTGCTGCTGCTGGATTTGGCTGGCACCTTTCTGCTCCAGAGTCGGCTTTCTGGCTTCTCGCGGTGGATCTGTGTGCCAGAGAATCTGCATGTCCTTTTGTATCTGTGCTCTCCCCCGCTCCTTCATTTTCAACATGTAGTGGCGGGGAGGAAGTATAACATGATTTTAGGACTTGCATTTCAATTTCACTGCATTTTTATGGGACAAGCGGAATCTCAGTGCCTGGAGTTACTAGGTTAGTATCTAAAATGGGTTCAGCATTATGGGTCTTATTGTTTAAGATGAATTAAGTGGCCCCTTCCCACCTTCCTTTCTCCTCCCTCGGGATGAGTGGATTGAGGCGAGGCCCCCAGAGACTAGTTGGAGGAATCCTGGTGCTCTGATTAGTTTTATTCTCCCAGCTTAATTGTAGAGCTTCCTTTCTCTCGTCATGGATAGCCGAAGGGGCTGTGTGTCCTGCCCACCCCCACACCACCCCGTTTGCTTCAGGAGCAAGATTATCACAATGCAGCCTTCTGAATCACTTTTCTCTATGTGCTGATGAAAGTGTAATTCATTCTTAATCAAGCAGCCTTGCTGCTGCTGGAATACATTTAGTTACCCTCCCATCACTTTGGGAAACGATCCCCCAAAAAGGGCTTTTAGAGGAGAGCAGGAAGGAGAGCTGGCCTCACACTGTTTTTCCAGCAGAGGGCACTTGTGGGGATGATGCTTGAGGAGCCTTTGCGGCTGGAAGCCTTCCAATGTGGGGCAGGCCGGGAGGGACGGAGGGGCCCGGTGCTTGTCATAGGTGCCTCCCAGGAGTGCTGTCTCTAGAGCCTGGAGCCGTTTCTCAGGAGTAGGCGGGTGCCAGGTCCTTGTATCTCGGTAGGCTAAGTCCACCCAGGGAGCAGGAACCAGTTGAGTGTGCATATTGCATGCATGCCTGGGTTAGGGAGAACCTGCTGGGTACCAGATTCTTCCTAGGGTTGAGAGGAGCCAGCCTCCTGTCTTTTTCAGGAGACAGAGGTGTCTTCTGCGTCTGAACTTGTTTAGATTGGGTGGATGTGTCCGTTTGGTCACACCACACACAGTTTGGGTGGCGTGAGGAGGTCTAGCTCTGCCAAGTGGCTCACTCTCCTGCCCTTTCACAGCCTGGTGGCTGTCACAAACAACTAGCAGTTTGGTGGAGCAACGGGCTGGAGGAGAGGTGGCTCTGCCAGGCCCTCATGTGTTGAGGTGGGCAGGAAGAAGGGGCCGGGCCCAACAGGTAGATCAGAGCCCCCGTAAGATAAAACAAGCCCTATAGATGTGCAGCGGAGAAAGAAAGGGAAGTTTGTCTCCTCAGACGAGTTGGATTAGTGACAGACTTGAACAGCCGGTTCAGTCAAGAGAGAACTTGATTCCTCCTGTATTATTCACACGGCTGATTTTAATCAGATGTGAAGAGACAGCTGGAAGAGAGGAGCGGGTCAGCCTAGTGCCTGGTGAGGAAACTTGGTGTTCTTTTAGTCATCTTTAGGGAACTGGCACGAGCCCTGGGGGTGGAGGCTTTGCACAGGGCCCACAGGGTTCGTAGCTTCTGGCAGGAGCTGGCGTGAGAGCCAGGCCTCCGTGGTTGCCCCTGGTCTGGATTCAGTGTGAGTTTTGGATGGTGCGTGGCAGATGTGGTCACCAGTCACGTTTGGGCAGAGCTCTGTCCACTTGTCCTCACAAGGATTCAGAGAAGGTGGACCAGATTTGGCAGGTCCCAGAATGATGCAGCCATTGTCCTCGAGGTCCTGCTTGTCTTCCCTTGTCTGCCTGCATCCTGAGGCTTTTCTGCCTCACCATTTACTGAAATTCAGAGGAGACCTCTCTTCCTGGACAACCTTGGAGATACACCGTGGCAGCGTGCTGGTAGAGCCCACACCCTCTGCACTTGGGGAGTTCCCCTCCCTCCTGGTGCTGCCCCCGCCCCTCCCCCACAGGAGGTCAGGCTGGGGCTGCAGAGGGGGATTGCTAGATCACCAAAGGGAATGCAGGGTGGTGGGTGGGACTCACGAGACGGGCTTCAGTTCTCTCACTGCAGTATTGCAGGAGGCGAGGGCCTTAGCCGGGTCGTCTCTGGAACCTTTGCCGTGCAGTGCAGAGAGAGCCAGGCCAGTCATTGAGCAAGAAGACGGACCGAACACTGACACGGGCTCCTACACTGTAGGTTGTGAGAGGGTGGTGAGGAAACCAGAACCCTTGTTAGCTGATTTTCATGAGTATATAAAGAGGACCTGCAGAGACAGTTTACTTTATGAAGGGCTAGCTTTGTGCCATTTCCCCTTCTCTTTTATGAATACCTCCTGCCTGTAGATGTGCTGCAAATATGGCAGTCAATGAACTTTCTAGAAACAGCAGGTGGTGAAGGATCCCGCAGGTAAGGGGAGCCTGCCCAGTGGTTGTGTGAGGCCAAGCAGAGGCTATAGCACAAGTGGCAGATGCTGTCAGCAGTGCCCCGAGGGGAGGACCCCCTGACCTCTCTGTAGAAAACCTCCCTGCCCCTGGGCTTCTGAGTCCCACCTGGAGGAAAGAAGCCCAAGGCTTCCCTTTGCAGGCCTGCCTCTCACTGCCTGCCTCCCTGCATGCTCTCCCGCACGAGCGCAGGGAGTGCTGGCTGGCTCAGGAGGAGGACATGTCGCTGTCTAAGATGAAGGGCGCTGCCGAGGGGGAAGCAGGCAGAGGCTACGGTGGTGCCGGGAAGGGTTCCAGCAGCCGCCAGTCAGCTCGTGCAGCAATTTCCTCTGACAACAGGGTTCCTGATGGAATTGGAACCGCCAGGAATGGCACAGTAGGGTAAAAGGTGGGGGCAAGGCAGCCAGCTCTGCCTGTGGGCCGAGGCAGGAGGCTCCCAGAGCCCTCGGTGTCAGCAGCCACGTTGGCTGCCTCTGTCGGATGGGTCTGCCTGTCCCCTCTACAGCCTAGCGCCTTTTGGAAGACATGGTACTCTCTCCTCTTGTCGAGGCCACGTGTCTGTGGTGCTTTTCCTCCTTCTGCATGGCCAGAGTGCTTGACTTCACTCCACACCTTTCCTTGGGCTGGGGTACAACTTCTGCTCTTGCAAGATGAGAGGTCAGGCTGAGCCGCTGCCCTGCAGTGTAGGGTGGGATCTAGGGAGGCGACCTGCCTACCTGGGGAGGGCTTTGCATCCCAACGAGCACATCCTCCAGTAACTGGAATCTGGCGCTGCCGGAGCTGCCAGAACCCTCCCCTGGCACCTCGAGGGGACAGCCAGCACATGGCCTGGGTAGAGGATCCAGGAATTCTTGGAGCCAACGTCGTACAAATGGGCAGGAGGCTCTCAGAGGCCCCCACAGCCTGGGCTTTCTGCCTGGGGAAGAGGCCAAGCCTCTGGGGGCATCTGCTCACCCTGCCTCAGAGACTGTGCAGGCCTGCGCAGCACGTGCCCCTGCCCTCGCCTGCACCCACTTCTAACCCTTGCCTTGTCCTGCTTCCCCACCGGAAGGAAAGGAGCCAGTGCTGGGGGAGGGGAAGAAGAGGGATGCTGCTATTTAGTAATAGCAGCTGTTGAGTTCTCATCGAGTGCCAGGCGTGGTGCTGAGCGCTTCACAGTGTTTCCCAGTTAGTCTGCATGTCACCCTGTGAGGAAGGGGCTGCCACTACCCCCGCTTCATGCTGGGGACCTGAGGCCAGGACCACCCAGCTGATTGGAGGCCCAGAGGGGCTTTGGGTCAGGCAGTCCAGCTGTGCCTGTGTGTGGTACAGTGCTTGAAAGGGCTGTGGGCAGGGCCCTGTCCCCTGAGGAGCCCACCTGAGGTCTGCTCCAGGAATGTGGGAGCAACCTGCTTGGAGATGTCAGGTTTCACACCTTCTCATTCAAACTCTCCCCTATGAGGGTTTTTGTCCAAGTGGTTCTCTGTTCTCTTTCTTCTTTCTTTCCCAGTTATCATCGTGGTTCCCATTATCACAGAGCATGTAACTCCTGGCCCTTCTCCTCTGATGGCATTAAGGGAGAAGCCTGTCCAAACTGGGCCCCTTCTAGAGGGAGTTCCGTTTCGGCAAAGAAATGAAAGCTCTCTCCGTTTGCATTAGAGCTGGGCTTTCCAAAGGGCTTCTGAAATTAGTTCCGCTGAAGAAAACAGCTCAGATGCCTCCCTGCATTCAGCTTGTTAGTCGGGAACTTCAAGGCCAAAAGATCTGGCAGGATTTAAAGAGCCGGCTCTCAAGCTGTCTCATTTTGAGCACACTGATGCCGCCTGTCTTTGATGGTGAAGTGGTTGGTTTGGAGTCTTCCTCCCCCGCCCTTTGGAGAACCGCGGATGGTCCCAAGGACTTTTTGGATTCAGAGACAGCCAGAGGTCGAGGGAGTGGGCCAGACCATCTAGCCTGCCCCCATGGTTTAATTCTAGAGGACAGAGGCTCAGCGAGGTCAAGGGTGTCCACTGAGGCCACACAGTAAGCAGGTGACAGAGGAGAATTAGCGCCCAGGCCTTCTCAGCCCCGTGTGGAGCTCTGCTCTTTCCCACAAATCTCACCATTTTGTTATTGTTACAGCCTACAGCTTATTCACTCAACAAACATTGTTTGAGCTCCTACTAGGTGCAAAGCACTAAGCTAAGTGGTTTGGGGGATATGAAGATGAACAGTATGTACCCCGAGTCCCCCCTCCCTGAAAACTCTCCTTTGCGAAGTCCCAGAGGTGGATATGGAACACACAGTCTCGTCCACGTGGTTGATTTCAGAAGCAGAACAGGGAGCAGGGCACCGGAGGGTGCCTGTGCCAGATGCTTCTGTCTGGAGATATCCTGGGAAGTGGCCCACAGAGTCGGGGAATTGGGGTTCAACAGTCCAGGAGGTCTCAAACTCTAGTGCCTTCTCTGCCACGCCAAGAGCTTGACCCCTGACCCTCCCTCTTCCTCCCGCATCTTCCCGGCCCTGTGCTCCTCAGGGCACCATTCTCCCTGGGAGGGCCTCACACTTTCTGAATAGAGCACTGCCCCGTGTGCACCGTCGTCCCTGCCTGACCCAGCCCCACCTGGAAAGCCTGTTGCCTCCCAGCTCGTGGATGGAAACCTCTCTCAGCTGTCAGGTCATGGGCCAGTCTGCTTTGGGGCCACCTGGGGAACCAGGAGTGGAAGGGACAAGCTCTTTCTCATCTGACACAGGCCCGCCCTGCCTGAGGCCGTGTCACCTTGCCTCAGGGGCATCCCCAGGGCATGAGGACTGGGGCCCCAGCATGAGCCAGCTTGTGCTGCCAATCTGGTGCTCTGAGCCTGGAGAAGATGAGCGTCCCAGGCTGGCACCACTGCAGACAGCACACCACAGAGGCGTCTTAGAGCCTCTTTTGTAGACGGAATGTGAGAATCTATTAAAATGTCCAGGGATTTGCTGCCCTCTGTGAAAAGGTGACGTTGATGACATTTTCCTGCTGACATGCTTCTGCCCACCAGCCATCCCTGCTGGCATGTCCTCATTTGTCGCCTCCTAATTTGAGTTCTTGGGCAAATCTGGAAACTTGTTTGAGATTGACCACCAGCTTCTTGAACATCTGTTTGAACTGTCTTCCCCTTCACTCCAAACCGCCTCTGAGGTTAGTCCACAAGGCAGGAGGGCATCCTGTTGTGAAAGAGCAGAAATCGAGTCCTCCTTTCAACTTCTTCTCTGCTTCCTTGCAGCTCACCTTGCAGAGCGCCAAGTCCCGCGTGGCCTTCTTTGAAGAGCTCTAGCAGGTGACCCAGCCACCCAGGATCTGCCACTTCTGCTGCTCCCAGCACCGGCAGGATGGGTCAGACACCGTGGGAGCCATCTGTAGGTGGGCTGGCTGGGAGCTTCCATGGGAGCTCTGGAACTTTCCCCAGCTGAGTGGAGAGCCCAACCCCCTTCATGTGCAATTGCCTTGAACTATGACCCTGCAGAGATTTCTCTCATGGGGTTCTAGTTCTCCTGACCTGAGTCTTTAAAGTTTTTAAGAAGTATTGTCTTTTTTTCATCTAGTGTGGGATCCCATACTTCCTTTGTCAAAGGAACCCTGGGCTGTGCATCTTACTGTCCAGCGCTGACCCTCCCAGCCCAGGCTGGGAAGTGGTTGTAGGGGTGAAAGGCATAGGCCCCCTGGAGACCAGGAGGCTGGTGCCACCACCCTCATCCTCCAGGGTTCCAGAACATTCGTCTCCTCCCCTTGTGAGGAACTGGCATGCAGAGAAGCGTGGCCTGCCCGAGCCCAGGCCCAGAGCGGCCTGCCCACCAGCCTGCCTGCTTGCTGCACGTCATCGGTGAGCCTGCCCACAGCTCATGATGAGCCAAGTGACGGGTCCTTGGCCCAGGCCCCCTGGAGGCAGTGCTCTGGCTGCCCGCTGGTGGGAATGGGAAGGAACTGTGACTGGGGCAGACTAGGAGAAGCTGTGATGAAGGGCTGGCTGCCAGCAGAGGGGCTGGGAGGCCAGTAGAGCCGAATAGGAACCTTCACCATACAGAACACTCACTGCCCTCCTCCTGCCACCCCAGACCAGGGTCCAGGAGCCATGTGTGTCTTTCCCACCCCCCTTTAGCGTTAGCCTCTCCTGCCCGTGGGGACCTGGGGGACTCCCTGGTCATGCTGTAATCGGCACCTGGTAGCCTGGCTGTGCCCGGGGGGCTCTGTAGGGCTGAGGCCCCACAGGTACTTCTCACTGGCTGGAACACCGAGCTCCACTGGCCCCAGTCTGCGTTGCTGATCTGAATCACCTTTCCTCCTGGCCATGTGCCAGCAAACCCCTCCTAACCCTTTATTGTACCTGGGCCTCCGTTTGCTGTTGCCCTCATCCCCCAGAGGGCCCTTTATCTTATATCTGTGTGTGGGCTGTGTGGGGTCCTTTTGTGCCCTTCCCCTCCAAGCTCTACACCGGCTGGCACACGACTCCTCCACCATGCTGAGCAGCAGCAGGTCACAGAACCACCCCACAGCCCACACTCACTCCTTGATTTGGGGCCACTTTCTTGCCCTTTCTTTTCTCCATGGCTTGTGGTGCTGCTGTGACCCATCAGGCCATCCAGATCCTTCCAGCGGAGCTGTTAGGCAAAGCAGGTGATAAGTCTTAACCAGTGAAAAGATGCTTATTATGTGAAGACGTGTGAGGGCCTGGAGAGCTCCTGAGAACAGAAGTGGCTCTCGTGATCCTGTGTGGTTCTGAGGAGCTCACAGAGGTCCTGCCTTTTTTCTGCAGTCAGGCTGACCTAACAAATAGTCTCCCGGGCTGGCCACCACCTTCTCGGGCCACCTTGCCAGCCCCTTAGGACACACAGTGGAGACTCTGCATCTAGACACTAAGCATGGGTGGCTGTGGCTGAAAGAGTTCCCTTTGTCTCCCTGTCCCCTGGGATGTGGTCCTGGAGGTGGTGGTGGGGGAAACAGTCCTCAGGTGTTTGGAATGTGAGGTCTGGCTCTTGTGTTGAATCTCTGTCTCCTCAGCTCACCACCCATCCCTGAATTTCCACGAGTTACTTTCCTCCCGACCTATAAATTTAATCTGTAACTGTGGCTGTGGGCACAGGAGCATGGTGTTGGTTTATAAAAACATTGTCGGGCTTTGTTTTTTTATTACTTAACCGCTGTGTGTATGCCTGCAGTCTGGGAAATGCCAAGCCGTGTGGCCACAAGGGAGCCGGCTGGCTTCTGCGCTGTGGCAGGAGCACCCTCGGGCCCGGGGAGCAGACTCGAGAGGGCCGGCAGAGCCTCACTCAGCCAGGATCACTCCAGCTCTCCTTAGAGGCAAGAGCTGGTGGGTACCTCCTAAAGATGGATAGGCGGAGAGGGTGGGGCCCTCAGAGAGGTCCGGAGCCTCAGTGAAAGGAGAAAGAATGAAAGAAGAGCTTGGTTTTCACAGCCTTGTGCCTGTGGCTGAGGTGACTGCGTTCCTTTCAAGCCAACATTTTTAGAGCGTGGTTGCTTATCCAGTAGGGAAGCCTCTGAGCTCCCCTGAGAGCAGGGCCCTGGCCATGATTAGTGCGTTACAAGCGTTTCTGATGGTTTTTGGGCAGAAGCACCATGCCAGTGACACTCCGTGAGGCTGCGCTGTCAGCCTTTAGCCGTTCCAGCACAACCTCGTTCATCCTAATCGAGGCCCCACCTCAGCCCCAGCAGTGCTCTGACCTGTAGTATCTGCTCAATTATTCATGTACCCGCCAGGCCCTGCCAGACAACACCCGGTGGCATTACAGAACACTTCTTGAGTGACATTTTTTTTGTAATCTCGGGGACAGATTTCTCTCCCTCCCTCTTCTTTCTTTTTCAAATCGAAACAGCGAGTCCAGAGGCTGACAACCGGCGATGGTGACTAAGTGTTGCTGCTGACAGGGCTGGGGCCTCGCAGCCCCTGGAGCGGGCAGCCTCAGCCCCTCCCGGGCTTCCAGGGGAGCTCCATCTGTTTTCAGAGATGTCACACTGCACTTCTTCCTGTGGGGCCTGAGTCCCGCCTCCTGTCAGGGCCAGACCATAGAAGGCTATTTTCTATTCTGGGGGATTGTTGTAATTTAAATGATTGTTTTAATAAAAATTTTAAGCTGTAAAGTCGTTCTTGGGCTTCCACAGTTGCTTATTGCTCAGGCCGTCGAGGTGGCCAGACAGGCTGGGTGGTGAGGCCACCTGTTGTGAGTTCTGTGAGGACGTGGGGTCTCTGCTCTCGGGACTTCAGCTCCAGCCCTAGGCTGTGGTAGTGAAAGAATCACAGCACCCCTCTATGCCCTCACCTGGGAGCTCCTTCCCTCCACCCGTGGGGTACAGGGGCTCGGGGAAAAGGCCCTGACCTGGTCCCAAGACCTCCATTTCCTCTCCACATCCTCTGTCTGTCCTCTAGTCCAGACCCGAAACCTAGGGCGTTGGACGGGGCCATCTCGCCAGGCGTTTTGGCTTCATTCTGAGCTGGGAATGGGGGGTTGGGGGGGTGCACACAGAGCTACTGGGACCCTGGGCACTGTCCACAGGACAAATGAGGCACAGCTGTTGTCACAGGACCACATGACATTCACTGTAGTCGGGAACTATCGCTGCAGAGCTTACGGTTTTTTATTTTGTTTCTATGTTTTTAATCAATAAGTCCTCTATTAAAACTAAAACTATTACTACAGGCTAACTCTACCCCAAATCACACAGCCTAAAATCAGGTTCAGGTGGCACAGTGTGTCGTCAGGACTTCTAAGGGACCCCAGTGCTACCTGCCACATGTCAGAATCCGTTTCAGGTCTCCATTGTACAAGCCAGTAAGGAAAATTACACAAAATAAAATAAAATACTATCAAAATACACAAAATTCTCCAAAAGCATTTGAGTTAACTATAACTAAGTTTTTATGTATTTTGGAAAGATATGTTTAAAGTGGTAAATTGTAAAATTTGTAAACGATGTTTTGTTAATATTAAATTCATAGAATTAGTAGCTAATTGACTATTTTTATTAGATAAATAGAATATGAAGCTGCTTCATTTCTTAGATGTAGATTGTGTTATTTTCAGTGATTGAAAATAGTTTGATCTTCTACACAGTGTGAGCCAGAGAAAGTACTTCATAAATACTGGTTATTTGATGCAGTCCAGACAAGATTTTTACCTTTTTTTTTAATCCAGCCCTCAACCCCCAAAAGATAGTAATATGCTCACACAGATCCCAAGGGCTCCATTCAGTGGGGTTAGAATAATAATATTGCCCGGGGGCCGACCCCGTGGCGTAGTGGTTGAGTTCAGCGCACTCCACTTTGGAGGCCCAGGTTCGAGAGTTCGGATCTGGGGCAGGGACCTACACCACTTGTCAGCTATGCTGTGGTGATGTCCCTTATACAAAGTAGAGGAGGATGTTAGCTCAGGGCAAATCTTCCTCAAAAACAAAATAATAATATTGCCTGGTATTTTGTATCAGATGAGTTCTCTGCTTTTTCGTTTGTTTTGACCGTGCTGTAAACCCAAAGCTGCTGACCACAGCTGAGTGCTTAATTGTGGCCTTTGCAGCCTGGTCTCATGGGATCCCTGTGTGGCTCCTTCTGACCTCTCTGCCAGCACTTTGTCCTTTGCCTGTGGCCCTTGCCTGAGAGCTGAATGCCTGGCAGCTGTTCCCAGGGCTGCCCACCCCAGAAGCCTTCACTTGGAGGAGCGGATAGGGAGCCACCCACGTATAACACCGAGTTGGCAGCGGGACTCTGGGGGGAAAGGTATTGGTGAGAAGATTGCCTCACCCATGTCTAATCCAATTTCTTGCACGTCCGGGAAAGAAAAAGTTGAGCCACTCTCCTCTTGTGTCTCCTTCTCAGACAGCCCAGGCAGCCGAGAGAAGCCTCTCCCCTGCCGGCCGCCGCGGGCCTCCCTGGCAGCCTGTCATTACTGCATTATGGCAGGATGCTGCGGCCCCTGTCCCCACTCGGCTCGAGAGTCCGGAGCTCCCAGGGAGACAGCTCGGCCCGTTCATCAGCGCTGCGAGGACCTGAACTGACTCAGAGAAGAACTCCCTCCGTGTCCTCTGCCGATTCCCACTCGATGCCCATTTCTCACTGGGGTGGTCGCCCCAAAATAGCACCTGGCATCTTGCCCCTGAGCCGAAGAAATCAAGACATCTCCTGAAGAGCTCCACAGCCGGGGCAGCGAGAGCCCGCCTCGCTGCACTTGCTCTGGGCCACCTGGCTCCCTTCCCCACAGGGCCAGACGCTTTGCTTCCTGAAACCCGTTCCCCCCTCTGTAAAGAGGGTTGATAGTGACGCCTCTGGGTACCTCTGGGATGTTGTCAGGATAACATGAAGAACAGATTCAAAAAGTACTCAGATTTCTAAGAAAAAAGGGGTGACAGTTTGCAGCATTCTTTACAGGTAATAGAAGCAGTTCTCAGGAAGATACATGAAATCTTTTCTTTGCGCCCAGCCATGGGGTGGCGGAGGAAACCACGTAGCTGAGGGGCTCGGGGCCCTTTCCTCACAGAAAGACCTGGGTTCAAATCCCTGCTCAGCCACTTACCAGCTGTGTGATCCTCAGCAAGTGACCCAAACTCTGGGCACTGCAGTTGGTTCATCTGAAAGGGGAGTTTTATAAGGTTTTGTGGGGACTAATAATGCCCGAAAGCTCTAAGCGAAGTGTCGCTTGGGAAAGGTGACCCTTTCTCCGGATGCTTCCTTTGGGGCAGGGGGTGGGGGTGGGTGATGGGGGCAGAAGGAAGCAAAGAAATGTGCACTGGTGACCCAGAGGAAGCCCTGGCTCAGAGGGACCAAGCCCACCAGCATCCCCCACGTGGGCCCCATCACCTCCACCTGCACCAGGAGCTTAATGAGCCTGCATCTGGCCTGTTTGTCCTTGCTGTGTTTGCCCAGTGCCAGCTGCAAAGCCTGGGAGATGATAGATAACCCGGGCTGGGGCTGCCTGGAAAGGATGTTCTGGTTTTGTCACATTAATACCCGCTGCACCGGTCAATAATTTACCAGAGGCTCAGGGTGGGAGTGGGTCTGGGTGGGCACCTAGAGATCTTCCCTGAGCCCGTAGGTACCTGGGCTGTAAAAACGCAACCACAGACACCAGGGAGCACAGCAGTGACCTAATTTTCTCTTATCAAGCATAAGGAAGAAGTCCCCGTGGAGTCTTGCCCATTTCCAATATAAATAATGTAATTCCCCCGCCTGCCTGCTCGGGGGAAGAAGGGGCAGCCTTTGATCTGAAGGAATTAAGTCAGTAAACAAAAGCGAAGAAGGCTGAGGAGGTGTCTTTGTGCGCACCTGCTGTGCCGTTTACCCTGAGAGAGGAGTTAAATTCAGACAAGTGAAGTGGACCAATGGGGACAACCTCTCTCCCGCCCACGTTCCCCCTGGATTTCCCTGAAGTCTTCCTTTATCCCCAGCTGAACCCCAGACACTTTCCCGGGGCCCCTGGCACACACCTGCCACAGCCCAGCCTACGCGTGGTGTCCCCCTTCCTCCCCAGCAATGGCCAAGCCTGGGCCCTGCATAATTTTCAGTGGAGGATATTCTGAGGGAAATACGTGTGCAAAATCTGAGTGGTCCGGGATTGGCAGCTTAGCCCCTGGGCCCCGGAGTGGAGAAGGGTCTCCTCATGGGAGGAAGGGGTCCATGCCTGGCAGAGCCATCTGATTGTGTGTCCCATTGAGGACCACTCAGGCGTCCAGCTGGCATTTCAGGAGAGCAGGCCTTGGATTCTGGTCCCCCAAGCTCCCTGCTTCCAGCTAAGTGGCCTTGAGGAAGTCCCTTCCACTCTGGGCTTCCGTGTCCTCAGCTGCAGAAGGTTAGTTTTGGACCAGAGGAACTCTGAGGTCCCTTCCAGTTCCAACAGTCTTCGAATGTCATGTTTCTAAAGGAATTCCTCAGGCTTGTCTCCCCAGGCCCTGTCAAAACAGTTTCACTCTCCAGGAAGCCGAAAGAGGAGTGACTGGCCCAGGAACCCGCAGGGACAGCCACGGCCTGAGCTGGACTTGAACCAGGCACCGTGCAGACAGCCAGCTTCGCCCCATGCCTTCTCCTAGCCTTATGCTCCTCTGGCACAAATTGGGGAGGAGCAGTTGTGCCAGCCCCCAAGTTAATGTGAAGGGCAGTGGGCGCCAGGGCAGGGGGCTAGCATGGCCACTCTGGACTTCACGGCTGCCTCCTGAGCAGTTCCTGTCGGCCCGGGGAGAGACTGGGGTGGCAGGAGCCGCACGTCAGCCACGTCAGCTGCGACAGTTGTTCTGCCCTAAAACCCACGGGGGACCTCCCTTTGCCCAGGCCCACATCCCTCCCCCAGCCTTCCGCCCCCAGCGAGTTCCTGAGGCAGAATCTATTAAGTCCTTCATATTAGCCGGCAAAGGGGGAAACAACCCTCTTTCATCTTAACTGGAGTGAATTTGCATTAACACCTGGGGAGTTCTGTTTGCCTTGAGAAAGCACATTGCTATTCTGAGCTGCACACGCTGTGGAGTTCGTCGCAGTATCCTATTCTTTTATTAATACGGCTTTTCTCTCCTCCTCCTCTTTTCCCATGAAAGGGGGAGGGCTGCTGGGGATGCCAGGGCTCCCCGCCCCACGTAGGCAGGTCCCCAGAAACACTGAGAAGGGGAAGCAAGGAGCAGCTCCCAGGTGGAGCTAGTGTCTTCCCCTCACGAGGCTGGCTTGTGAGCTGCCCCGACTCCCAGAGGCCACCAGGCTTTGGGGGCAGCTCCCACCCGAGCCACAACCTAAACCTAGAGCCCCCATTTGCCAAGCTCTGCTGTGGCCAGTCCATGCCGGATGTAGGGTGCAGGGGCCCCAGCAGCCACAATATAGAAGTCACAGCAGCATTACTGGTGGGCCTGACTCAGTGGCTGCTGCGTGTCTGCCCCAAGGGCCCTGCTCCTGATCCTCCGAAGGCAGGACTGGCTCCGCCCCCTGCACGTCCTGTCGGGCAGTAGCTCATCAATGCAACTTACAGTGGTTGTGCCCAGGAAACATTGAGTCTGGGATGGGTGTGGGTTGAGCAGAGATCTTGGTTTTCTGGTCTCAGCCTTGGAGACCAAGGTTCTAGAAGGTTCTAGAAGCAGAGAAAAGGGAGGAGGGCAGGGGAGGGAACAGTGAGCAGTGACATACCTGCTCTCGGCCCCTCTTGCCTTCTAGTCTTTCAGGAGGCCCAGCTCCTTCCCTGAGTCCAGACCCTGGAATGGCTCCCATGGGCCAGGAAGCTGAGTGGGGCCAAGAGTCTAAGATGAGCACTTCCCCGGGAAAATGACACCCCCACCAGGCGACATTCCCCCTCCTCCCCCCTCCTCAAGATCCCAGGAGATGGGGAAAGGGAGGAAGATGCAGATGGGGGGGCCAGGCCCCATCTCTCCTGGGGTGGGGAGCCAGGCAGAGAAAGGGTCCCATGAGGACTGTGGGTGGCACAGCAGAGCTGGAATTGGGGGGCCACCCCCAGTGCTGCTCGGAGGAGAGACTTGGCCTCTGGAGCTGCACATTCCTCTCCCGCCAGATAGAGTCCGTTCCGGCGACCACAGGGTCATGATGGAGGTTGAATGGGATCTCGGATACCAGGTTCTGAGCCAGCATCTGCCGCAGCACGAGTTTATTAGACAAGACCTGCCGCTGTGTGGTTATAGCTATTTACTACTCACTTGTTCTGACTCAGTTATCAGAGGAGACAGCTCAGAGCAGCAGGGGCTGACGTGGGCCAGGAGGGGTTCTCCCACAGAGCTCCCTCTCCCTCGTGTGCTCTGGGCAGCAGTGCCTCTCTCTGGGCCACCCTGAACTCACCCCCATGAAGAGAGGGGCGGGATGTGGCTGTCGGGGAACCCTCCCAGCAGGGGCTCAGGCCCTTGTGAGTTGACAGCAGGAGAGGGGCTGATGGTTGCAAATGTCCTCAAGTAGGTGACAGCTGCAGCTGGCTGGGCACAGCCCTCGGGACTTGGAAGGGAGTCTGGAGGGTCTGGGAGCCCTGGGCTGGCATCAGCATTCCATAGGCATCCCCAGCCCCTCCAGCAACCTGCCTGCCCCCACCCGAGATTGGGTCCATGCCAGGTGCCGTGGCTGTTCTCTCCAGTGACATTTACCGGCTGGAAAGTGGCCACCGAGACGTGAAATCAGTGCCGGCCTGAGGCTAGCCCACTTCATTAGTGCTGGCTCTGCTCCACTGGGTAAGTCAGCACAAGCCAAGCACAGCCCCCTCCTAAGCCCCCCAGCTTCTCCTGGCCTGTCCAGCCCTACTGCCTGGCTCCAGAAAGCAGGCCCCGACCCCGTACTCCAGCACTGACCCTGTCTGTCTGGGTCAGGGCCACAATGTCCCCTGAGCACCTGCTCTGGCCAGGCACCGAGGAAGATGAAAATAACAGTGATCCGTGTTGGCCTTGGCAACACTTGGTCTGTCTCCTTAATCCTCAGCAGTCCTGGGAGGGCCACCTTCACCACTCTACACACCAGGGCCCAGTTCATGGCAGCCGCCCCCACTTAGGTCCTTCCCTGGTGGCATCATGAAACCCCACAAGAGCCCTGTGCAGTCATCATTGCTCCCATGTGAGAGAAGAGGAGACTGAGGCTCAGAGAGGCCAAGTGACTTCTTAGAGCTGTGGTTTGAACCCCATCCTACCCCTCTGCCTGGGCTTGTTCTGGTCCTCAGCCTCAGAGGAGAGTCTCTCCCTCCTGCTGGCCCAGCTCAGAGCAGGTGGGACAGAAGTCCTCCCCTCACATCCCAGGTGTGGCCATCGTTGGCCCTCGGAGGGGGCTCAGCATTGGGTTCAAGCCAGGGGGCTTGACAGGTGTGCAAGGGGCTGTCCAAGGGCGGGATCAGATTCTGGGATGGGAGGTCTGGGTCCGGGCCCTCGCCCCCACAGCAGGGGAGGAAAGGGGGATGCAGGCTTGGGCTTGGTGCTGACGGGGTGCATGTGCTGGTTCAATCAGGAGCCCCCCCATGCGGCAGCTCCTCACTGAGCCTGTTCCTGGCCTGGTTGGGTGGAGAGAGCCCAAGTCCTGGGTGCAGATGTGGGTTCTGCCTCCTCTTGGCTGGGGCACCCCAAGCAAGTTACCACGTCACCCCTTTGAGCTCCAGTTTTCAAAGCTGGAAAATGGGGTCACTGATGTCTGCCTTGGACGAGTGAATGAGACAATGCACTTAAAGTGCTCGGCTCTGCGCCTGGCACCAAGCGCCCCCAGAACTGCCCGGCAGCCCGCACTCCCAGAGGGGGTGATATCCTGGCTCATTCTCTTTTATCTACATGCTGATGGACACCCAGCCTTGATCCGCCTGTAACTTCCAGAGTGCCTGGGGCAAGCAGGTAGCCGAGACCTTGTTGTCTGATGCGCACCCCCCAACCCCCGCCCAGCACAGAGCCTGGCACAGAGTGAATGAATGAGTCTGACTTTCCCTGTCTGTGGAATGAGCATCTTAATGCCCAAGGATCTTGCCCCACTTCCTAGGCTGTTGCGCAATTCAGGTGAAATGATGGCTCAGAAAACGTTTGTTTTTATAATTAAAATATTGAGGAGGAGGAAAGAGGCTGACTTCCCAGCAAACCAGTGTGCGGGGGGAGGCAGAGGGAGGGAGCATGATGTCCCCCTGGCCAGCTGGTCGAGTCAGCTGACCTATACTCACTGGGGGCCTGGTCATCACTCAGTCGCCCCCTCCCCCAGCCCCTCAAGCCCGGAGGAGCATCCATCACCATCTCCTTCCCCGCTGACAGCCCAGACAATTAGTCAGTCCTGCCTGAATCCGCTGGCCCTGCCCCTCAAAGCCACCACTGCCTCCTCCTCCAGCAGCCCGAGGAGTCCCAGGGCCGGGTTGGGGCTGTGAGGCAGGCATCGTCTCTGTAAATTCTCTCCCCTTCTGGGTGAGGGGGCACTGCTGTGTCCCCATTTTACAGAAGAGGACATTGGCTCCCCGAGGCTCGAGACTTGCCCCCAGGGACACACAAGTGAGTCCCAGAGCTGTCACTCAAACACCCGTTGGTCTGGCCCCAGAGTCCCCACTTTTGACTTCTGCCCCCTTCCTCCAGGCCTCAGTTTCCCCTGTGCACTAGAGAGCTGTGGACTTGCTGAAGATTCCGGCCCCAAGGAACCTGGCAGAGGGGCTGCTGCCTGCTCACCCTGTCCCAGCATCCCACGGACAGCGTGATGGATGAGGATCCTGCAGCGGGCAGGTGCGACACGCCCACACACCCTCGGACCGACCATTGGGTGATGGATCTTTTCCTCCTCTCCCCTCCCCAGGGGCTCGGCTCCATCTGGTCAGGTGCAGCGCCAGGCTGATGGATGGGCCACCCACCAGGCCACTCTCACTGCGGCCACCACCCGCATCTTCGCTGCCACACTCCAGGGTCAGGAGAGCCGCTCTGCGGCCCCTCATTCCGTCCTTCAACAAACACATTTATCAAGGGCCTACTATGTGTTGGAACACAGAGCAAGCAAAACAGACTAGGATACCAGCTGTCACCCTCCAGCATGACAAATGTGATCACGGGGCGAATAGAGGACAGCTGTGAGAGCCAGAGGAGACCTCTGACCAGGCCCAAAGGACCAGGGCAATGGGTCTGATGAAGGCAGAGGGAGCAGCTTGTACAAAGGCCTGGAAGTGAGAAAGGGCAAGGCATGTTCACGTAGCCGCAACAAGTTCAGGATGACCAAGGCATGGAGATGGGCTGGGGCAGAGGGCCCGTGGAGGCTGGGGAGTTGGGGGAGGGCAGCCTGCCAAGGGTCTGCAGAAATTCAGGAGCAGAAGAGAGGGTCCTGGTTGGGTGGAACTGGAAGGGGAGGAGGGAAAAGAGGAGGGATGTGAATGACTCTGGAACTAATAGTGGTGAGTGCCAGGAGCCAGGGACGTGATAATATTAGCCCCACTTTATAGAGGAGTCGACCAAGCCTAGGCGACGGGGAAGGACTTGCCCAAGGTCATCCAGGGAGGGAGAAGCAGAGCTGGGCTGGAGGCGAAGTCGTGTGGGAACCAGTGGCCCCTGGAACCCTGGCATCCAGACCTCATCCCCAGCCTCAGCCTGGCCAGGCACAGGAGTCCGAGGACGCCCCCCACCAGCACGGGCACCGCCTCATTCAGGGAGGCAGCTGTCCTCTTCATGCTGCCATAGACAGGAACTAGGCAAGAAATATCACATCATTAAAATGACAAATCCCTTCACTAACTGAACTGGAAGGCCTGCCTCCCTGTCTCGGGTCCCTTCAGCCCCCCTTCCCTCACCCGGGGCTCATCTCCCTTCCAAGACCCACAGGAGAGCATGGCCCAGACCACTGCCTCATCCCTGAGATGACCTTGGGTCTCCAGCCCTCCAGTGGGAACCAGGGAGGAGTGGGGGGGCTCCATTCTAGAGGTGAGGAAAATGAGGCTCGGAGAGGGGACGAGACGCTCCAGTGGGCTCCCTCCCCTGCAAGGGTCCTAGCCATCAGCCCCTGAATTAGCAGCAGGGGATGGCCCCAGGTGACCCCAAAGGCCCCATCCAACCCTGGGACCCCATGGTGAGGCCCTGTCCCTGCTCAGAAGAAGTCCAAAGCCAGACTCGCATTCCAGAATACTGCCCGCGATCTGCTACAGAGCTTCTACAGGGTCAAACCCATCTCCCGCCTGGGTGGGACACCTTGTTGTCCGAGCCCACCTTGTGAGGAGGTCGGAGCAGGGGTCTTTCTCCCGACTTTACAGTCAGGAACCCCGATGGCCTTAGGTAGGCTGCTGCCCTTGGTTTCCCCCTATGACAATGGGGGGCAGACCCTGTTCATTTAGACTGAAGCTGACGCCAAGCTTGTGCCCGGCCTGGTGGGTGTTGAGGGAGCACATTTCTCCCCACACCCACCCATGCCTGTCCACACCTCATCCACACCTGCATGGATGGAGAGGCCCACACAAGCAAAGTGCACACATAGATGTGTGCAATGCATGCACACACACGCCTCCCCCAACTGGGTACCTGCTCTGCCCCAGCCCTGGATTTTTGGGGCCCAGGTGTTCAGACTCCTGCATGTGCATATCCACCCTGGTACACATGTGTGCACACACACCCGGCCACGGATGTGTAAGTCTGCACCGACATGCCCACGTGCACCCACACCCCCTCACACGTCTACCAGACCTGTCTGTGTACATCTGTGTCACGTGCTCACAGCCGTTGGGAGCCCCACGTGGGATCCGGGCTCCTCTGGGGAGCAGGGCAGGTGAGCAGATGCCAGGAGACGCCGCCCGGCCCTGCAGGCAGCCCCGGTTCCCAGAATGACCCCCCCACTCCACAGCCCTCTTCCAGGCCCAGCCAGCAAGGACATGTTGTCCGTCCGCCCAGTGTCCTGATCTCCTTGGACGCAGACAGAGCCCACGGAGGCGTCTGGCGCATCCTGACTCGGCCACAGCAATTGCATCGGCCCCACTGGCCCTTTCCCTGTGCCCGGTGCTGTCCTGCCTGTCCTTCCCCACCTGCAGGGCAGCTGCGCCAGCCCCCAACTCCCCACCCTCCTGGGTCCATGGTGGGGAGGGGACTTCTTTCAGGAATCGCCATGAGGGGCCTCCCAAGCCCTCCCACCTGACCTTGGGTGGGACCTTCCTCTCTCAAGACCTCAGTTTTCCCATCTGGAAAATGGGAGGGAGGTTGAACTAGAAATTTGCCAGGGTCCTGTCCATCTCCAGCCATGTATTCTCCTCAAAGCCAGGGGTGGTGGTAGGGGGAAGGATTGGGTGGGGAGACACAGGGAGGAGGAAGCAGGGTTTTAGGGACAGCCCCTCCCTGGCCCAGCACCAGGCCTAATAGGATCTAACTCCGGGTCTGGAGCCTGGTGGCTGTGCTTCTCTCAGCTGATCCTCCCTGTTGCCTCTGGCGGGCGTCTCATTACCATTTACAGATGAGGAAACTGAGGCCTGGAGAGATGCCATGAGAAGCCAAGAGCCCCCCAGCTCCCTGCACTCCCCCACACTAAGGGCCACAGAGTGGGAGCCATGCCCGAGACAACACCAGTACCACCCGTTCTGCCCTCGGTCAGGGAGGGTGGCCTTCCGGGAATGGCTTTCTCCCGAGCCAGCACCTCCCCCTCCCTACACCCCGCTCCTGGCTCTGAGCCCACCCCTCGGCACTGCCCATCCATCTGCTGTCGCTTCCTGGCAGGGCCAGTGGGCCATGCATCACCTGATTAAGCCCGAGGCAGCCGGGCCAGGCGGGTGGGCAGGGCGCTGCTGAGCGCGCCGGACCCTGGGGCTCAGCCCAGGTACAACCCACCTTGGTGCTGATGATGGGACTTTCAGGTGCTGTCACCTGCCTGTGAATAGGGAGCTGCAAACAGCAGAGGAGGGGTTTCCTAGAGTCCCAAAGCCCACCCCAGAGGTAGCCACTTCTTGTGGGGGGCACATGAAAGAGGCAGCTGGAGGGCACGAGGTGACCTTGTGGCTGATGACCACACAGGTGGAGGGCACCGAGGTGGAGCATTTGGCAGAAGGACAGAGATTTTTATCTCCCTGCCCCCCACCTGCCGAGTAATTTGCTGATGTAGGTCGCTGGGGTGCTGTCTTCTGACTGAGCTACTGCTGGTTGAGGGCAGCCGGGTCGACCAGAGGGAGGGGCTCACAGCCAGGGTGTCTCAGCCATCACCCCCACCCCACATCAGCCTCCTGCCCTCTTTACCCACACCTCCCACAATCTGCCTCACTTCCCAGGGCTGTCTCTGTAGGGAGCCTCCAGTTCTTCATTCATTCATTCATTCATTCAACAACTGCGTATGAAGGTCTATTGCATGTCACAACACGAGGGATGCAGCAGAGAACAAAATCCAACACCAGGCAAGAAAGTCCAAAAGGTGTTACATTGTGGTAACTGCAATCCAGGACAATAAAGCAGGGCAGTGGGAGAACAGGCGCTGTTTATCTTTTTTTTTTTTTTTAAAGATTTTATTTTTTTCCTTTTTCTCCCCAAAGCCCCCCGGTACATAGTTGTATATTCTTAGTTGTGGGTCCTTCCAGCCGTGGCATATGGGACGCCACCCAAGCGTGGTCCGATGAGCAGTGCCATGTCCGCGCCCAGGATTCGAACTGACGAAATACTGGGCTGCCTGCAGTGGAGCATGCGAATTTAACCACTCGGCCACGGGGCCAGCCCCAGCTGTTTATCTTTTTGTGTTTTTTTTTTTTTTTTAATTTTTTAAGCTAGGGTGGCCAGGGAAGGCCCTTTGGGAAGGTGACTTTTGAGTAAAAATCTGAAGGAGTGAGCGATGAAGATGTCTAGGGAGAGAGCATTCCTGGCAGACAACACAGCAAGTGCAAAGGCCCTGAGGCAGGAGTGCCAGGAGCAGGTGATGGCCAGGTGTGGCAGCTGGAGCAGGTGAGCAAGGGGAGGAGGTGAGGGCAGAGAGGTGAGCAGGGAGGTATTTCCGGCCTCTTGGTGTCTTTGGTTCTCCCATGAAAAAAAGTGATGCCATTGGAAGGCTGGGAAAGGACCATGCCTGAGTTTAGGAGAGCCACCAGTGGTAGGTTAGGCGATCAATGGGAGGGGCATGGGACAGAGACCTCTGTCCATGATCTGTCCTCTCTCCCTCCCTCTCTTTTCTTTTTTCTTTCTTTCTTTCCTTCATTAATTAATCCAGCAGATATTTACTGAGTGCCAGGCGTAGTTCTAGGCTGTGGGGAATTCACTCTGCTCTGCCTCGCCTCCCCAAGGCACCTCACAGTGTGTGTGCCTGGGGTGGGAGTCAGGCCTCTCAGCCCCTCTCCATGCTCCATGGCCGTGTGCCTCCTCACACAGGAGCAGAATGGCAGCTATGTGTGCACAAAAAACTCACCAAATGCTGGTGTTCAGGGCTGGCGAGCCTGCCACGCATGTATGAGACCAGCATGGAGCACACACAAAGTTGTCCTCTCCCCTCCCCGAGCCTCAGTTTCCCCATCTGAGAAAGGAGCAGGGTGAGAGGACCAAGGACCCCTTCCTACTCTAAGATGAGGACACTTTGTGGTTACTCAGAGTCCTAGGGCCAGAAGTGCAAGGACTCAGGGCTGTGGTTCCATTTGTACAGGCAGGGACATCGGTGCACACAGTGAGCCCATGGGCGAGGCTGCACAGACCTGTGTGAGCACAGTGGACACGCATGCGTGAGTACACAGGGAGAGGCTGGGTTTGTGGGAACCCCTCCACCCCGTTCTATAGGGAACTGGGCTATGAGCTTTGGGGTCTCTTGTGTAGTGCTCTCCAAGGCCTCCTCCTCTGACGTGATGGGACCTCAGGTCTGGGAGGGGTGAGTATAAACCCCCAGCTGGAGCTACCCTCATTCCGCTGCCCCAGGGGCCCTGCCTGGAAGGAGCAGCAGAAGGGCAGGCGGTCCTAGTGGTGACCTGGGCCCAGCCTGGAAACTGGGCCCTGCTTGCTGCTCCCTGCCCCTGGCCCCACATGGCCCCCCAGTTCACCCCGGCCCCCCACAGCTCCTCTAATTACACAGCCATAAAGCACAAATCTCTAACGATCCAATTAGTAACGCCATTACTGCTCTGTCCAGGATTAAAATTACCAATTAAACTGCTGTCGATTTTATCATCACTTAGGCTAGACATGACCGGGGCACTGTGGGCCGCAGGGGCCCATTAGTGGGCCCTTGGGCAGGGGCCGGGGCTACAGGCCTAGCTCGGCCCTGGAGGATAGTGACTCAGAAGGAAATCCCTCCACCTGCTACCCCTGGCTTCCTGGTGCCCCAGCCCCATCCCCCGATATCGGGGACTCCCAGGGATCATAGCCCAGTTCCTTATGGAACTGATGGCAGCGGGAGAGGAGGGGCTCTCACCAGATCAACCACCCCTGGGCAGTGCCTCCAGTCTGGGTGTCCCCCACGTTCCCCTCATCAAAACTCACCTGTCCCATGTCCCAGTCTTTCATGCCAGGCTAATCTGTGAAGCTGAGCCCTGGGACGAGGGGCCGTAGCTGCTCATCTGAAAGCCTGGCCCCTGCTTCCCCTGCCCCCTCTCTCTGCCACCACAGTGCCCTCTGCCCACAGCCTCAAGGTGCCATCCTTACACAATGTCCCCACTGAGGGGGGGAGCACCAGTCTGATGAGCTGCTCACAGGTGAGCACTGTCTGTCTCCCAGGTGACATGCAGGTGCCCCTTTTGGGGACCCTCAGTACCTCGCCTCAAAACAGGGGAGAACTTGGAGCACAAAGTCAGAGCCCATGGA
This sequence comes from Equus quagga, assembly GCF_021613505.1. Classification (NCBI taxonomy): domain Eukaryota; kingdom Metazoa; phylum Chordata; class Mammalia; order Perissodactyla; family Equidae; genus Equus; species Equus quagga. Next base: position 86,202,272 of record NC_060281.1, read on the forward strand.
ATAGCCAAGTTCTGGCCCTACCCCTGGAGGGTGAGCTCCCTGTCCCTGGAGGTATGCAAACACAGGCTGCACCCAGGCTACATGGTGGCAGGTGGAGGCAGCAGCTCACACATGGGGAAGACTAAGCATTGGGCTCAATGACTGAAGCTAGGTAAATAATTGGGTTCTCTTGAGAAAGAATTTGTGGTGTTGGGGTCTGAGAACCCCTTTGGAGAAGCCAGAGGGTTCTGTGCCCTGATCTTCATCCCTTTCCCTGGAGAGCTTCCACAAAGCGAGCGGGGCAGGGGCAGAGGGAGGGGGTGATGGGAACCAGAGCCAGAGAGGTAGGCACCAACCCGAGAACTCAGCCCAATGGGTATGCTGAAGGCTGCCGGTCTGCGGCATCTCGAGGACCCCTCTGTGACACCGCCAGCACAGTGCATGTGCTCTGCCGTGGACCCTGGGCTCAGCACCTGCTGTCCTTCCTCTCTGTGCTCACCCTGAGAAACAGGTGCCCTTATTCCCAGGTGAGGCACCAAGACTCTGAGGTCCAACGACTTACCCAGAGTCACACAGTTTCTCTGTCAGGTATGCCTCCACAGAACATACTCGTGCTCCCTTGAGGGGGCCAGCTGTGCCAGCTGAGACAGCAGAGCCCCCCGGCAGGGTCTGCACATTTCAGCACCTGTGCAACTCTTTGTTCAAATGAAAGTTGACGCACAAGCTCTTTATGTCACACAGAGAGATGCAGAGAGGAGGGGCAAGCCCCTGGGGACTCCAGGGTCTCAGCCTCCCCCTGCTCCAGAGGTAGCAAGACCCTGTAAGGAGAGGCAACTTCCCCCACTGCCCATCCCAGGCTGCTGCTTGGGTGGCCGGAGATGGAGCCTCTTCCGGGGGAGCAGCCGCCCCGGGCAGGCCAGTCAAGCGTCTAGTCAGAGGCAACAGAATGAGGCAGGGATCTGGGAGCCCAGAGCAATTAGGAGCTGCCTCATGCCTTGTCTCCTGCCAGCTGCCACAGCTGTCACTCAGGAAATGGGTCCGGAGCAGGGGCTGGGCCCGAGGTACCCATGATCCCCCTCCCAGCCAGTAGCCGGGCCAGGTCCCCTCCCGTCTTCCCAAAGTGGGAGACCAAGGCCCAGAGCGGGCCAGGGCCAGGGATCTCTGGCGTTTCCTGGGTGGGACATGCCTAAGTTCCTCTTGTCCCTTCCCAGACTCAGTTTCCTCCTCCAGGCCTTCTTCCCCTGGAGCAATGGTTCTAACCCTGGCTGTACTGTGGAAGCTCCTGGGAAGTTTTAAAATATGCCCTTGCCCAGGCCCCAGCCCAGCCCAGTGGAGGCATTCTCTGGGGTTGGGGGGCTGGGTGAGTGCCTGTGCCTGTCTCTCTTGGGCTAGGTTTTTGCACTTATTGACATCAAACCCTGCCCTGAGCACCAGAAGCTTCTCTGCTCCTCCTGGCCATGCCTCCCTCTGCCTCCTAGATCATTGCCGGGCTCAGGGGAGTCCAGGGGCCAGAGAGGGAGGCTCTCAAGGTCCAGCGGCTCAGCAACATGTCCCAGCACTGTGTGCCAGCGACAGAGGAACCAGGCACTGTCACCTCTGTCATCTCATCAGATCTCAGCAACCCTGGTTATGTGGCATCGACCCCATTTTACGGCGGAGGAACTTGAGGCAGGACCGTTGCCACACTCAGGGCACAGAACTGGTCACAGCAGTCAGGCTTCATCCCAGACACACTGAACTCCGGGTCCAGTGCTCCTTTTCCATCACCAAGTTGCTTTTCAAGGAGCCAAAAATTCAAGGACCTGTCTTTCGCCCCGTCCCCCCTTCACGGTCTTTGTCTCCTGCTCTGTCCTGTTTGTCCCTGTCACCTGCGGTAGCTGGGCATCTGAGGGCTCAGAGGGGGTGCCAGGGCAGGACGGGATCAGAGCAGACAGGGGCCTCTGGGTTCCGGCCCACACCTCTCCTGGCTGGGTCTGCCTCTGCAAGTCCATAAATTCCATTATTCATCAAGTGACTGTGTGAGTTTGCCCAGACAATGAATATTTTATTCACCTCCAGACACTGTCCCCAGCGGGTTCTTGGAACAATATTGTTCCCTAGCCCCGGAGCAGAGGCCAGACCTCTGCCCTCCCTGGACACCCCCTCTCTGCCTCCTCCGACAGGACCCCCAGCTTGAGCAGGGCTGTGGTCAGTGGTCCTGGCATGACCTTGAGCTTGGCGCTTGCCCTCCCCCACTTTGATATCCTCCTCTGGACAGTGGGTTCATTTACTGCCTGCCAGGCTCTCTGGGGTCACTCAACTTCCCCCTCCGCGGCTGCGCCCTGGGCTCTGCTGGGAGCTCTCCCTGGTGCTGAATGAGGGTGGTGAGAGGATGCGAGTCTCGGAGGAGCGGTCTCCGCCAGGGAGGGCGGAGAGCAGGCTGGTTTTGAGAGGATAGGGCTCCAGTCTTCAGGAGGGAGGCGCTCAGCCTCTGGACAGGGTGGTCCCTACTTCTCTCCCCTTGCCTGCCTGTCATTTGGTGAATTCTCCCAGAGTCATAGGTGGGTCACCTCTCCTGGTGTCTCCAGCACTCTGAGCCAAGGACTAGTGGGCAAAGTCTGTGGAGACGCCTCTCAGGAGGGCTCCACGAGTCTCCCGGTGGCACCCCAGGGAGTGCAGTGTGGTGGCAGCAGCACCTTCCCAGATGGGGGAGCGACAGACATAATTCACACCCTGCAATCGCGCCATCTGCTCCCCGTGACGTGCAGAGGAGAGGACGGGGCTGCAATGCCGAAGGGCGGGTGGGCTGGTGGGTGTTCGTTCATTTGTTCATTCATTCATTCATTCATTCTTTCATTCATCCACTTGGCAGATGTTCATCCAGCCCCTGCCACCTTCCCAAGCCCAGTCCAGCCCTGTGCCAGGCACCGGATCTGGAGGATGCAGACCGGACCCTGCCCTCCAGAGCTGAGGGTGGTCCTTTCACACTTCTGAGCTTTTTGCCCACCCTGGTTCCTCCTCCTGGAGTTCCCTGGACTCGTAATAAGAGCCACCAAGCTCTATGCACTGAGCACTTCATGCACAGGATGTAAGCGTTCACTCTGGGGGCTAGACGTGTTCCTCTTTAACAGGTGAGTAAGCCGAGGCTCAGAGAGGTGAGCGCAGACACCCAAACGCACACAGCCAGCTCTGGGCTCTCCACACAGAGCTCTTACTGCTCGTGGCACTGCCTCCTCCACCCCAATTCAGAGGCCCTGCTTCCATGTCCTTCTTCTGTAAATCTGTCCCCATCCACTGCCCTTCAGCAGACAGTAAGCCTTGGCCTCAGCCATGATGCCCAGCCCTCTGGCATTTGCTCTGTGAGCCCCAGGTAGGAGCAGCTCCCCCCATCCTCTGACTCCCAGCCTGGCTTGCTCACAGGACCTGGCACCCAGGGGCTGCCCAGTGACCTGGGGTCTATAGTGGCAGAGGGCCAAGGAGGTCGATGACGACTCTCAGAGGAGCCAGCGTTCCTCTGAGCCTGGAAGGGTAGGGAGAGATCAGCATGGCCCAGAGCCTGGTCCTTGGAGCCCCTGCCTCTTCCCTCACCCAGCTCCCGCCTTAGGCTCGAACCCCCACCCTACCTCATACGGCTGCATGGCCCAACCTGGTCCCTTCAGCTCCCTGAGCAGGGATGCCCTCGACCATGAATGGGGGCAAGGCCTTCAGAGGTTCGGGGTCTCCATGCAGGTCACATGCACAGCCTGGTGTAGCCCCGGTACCCACTAGCAGATACAGAAGAGGGAGCAGGTACAAAGGTAGCATATAGAAGCCCCCTGGGCACACAGCCAGCTCCATGGGCCAGACCTTTGCACCAGGGGAGAGGACAGGGACTGGCCTGAGTCACCAGGGGACTGGGGTGTCAGGGATGGTTCAAGCAGAGGGGGGTACCATTATCTTGGGGCTATAATCCCCAGGGGTCCTGTGCCTTTGGCCTGGTGGGATCCTGCCCTAAGGAGCAGCCTGGCCACAAGGTGGACATCCTGACCCCTTGGCACAGACCAAGGCCAAGGTCTGGAGGGAGGCCCGTGTCTCCACAAACACCCATGCTCTCCTTCAGCACAGTCCCGCAGGGCGAGGTAGGCCCACCCACTGGATTTTTACTTCATTTACTTGGGGCCATTTCTGCCCCAACCTTTGAACATTCTCCACCTGGGCAGCATGGCCAGGAGCCGCCAAGGATGCAGTGGGAGCTGCCCCTCTGTGAGGCAAGCGCCATCATGCTCCGCGGCTGCCACTCAGGAAGTCACCAGGAGCTGGGTTTCCCACTGGCCCCTCAGCAGGCTCCAGCTCACCCTCCCTCAGCTCAGGGGTCCTGATTTAGAACTGGCTGGCCTGAGCTGGCCGCAGCCTGGCCACTCAGTAAACACCAAAGGAGTAGGCTGCTGTGGCTCATGTCTCAATCAATCCGTAGCAGCTATAATTATTATTAATTCATATTCCTTGGGGGGGGATTTTCATGCTAATAGGAAACTCCCGAGAGGTACAGACAGGCATTGCCAGCCACCTCGCCTATGTTGCATCACTTCATCCTCAACACTGCTTGGGAGGTGGCATTGCCACCCACTTCGCAAGGGGAAACTGAGGATCCAGGAGGTTAAGGGAGGTGAATAAGGTCCCCTGGCAGTGAGGAGGTGGAAGATGCAGGAGCCCCAGGCTTGCCTGGCTCTGAGATCTGGGTTCTTTCTTCCCTACTCCTCTGCTCCACCAGAACTGAGGGAGCTCAAAGCACTCAGTTCCAACGGTGGGTCATCAGACCAGGGCACAGGTGGATAAGGAGGGCTTCAGGGTGGGGTTTTTTGGGGCCTCTCAATTCCCAGCCCCAGGCCCTAATGGGCACCCAGTTGGCCCATGGAGGCTTGGGAGACAGACAGACAAACAGCTGGGGTCCTCCCTGGCTCCTCTGCAGGTTGTGGACACTGCTGGGAATCCCCTCCAGAGCTGTGCCTGAGAAGTGCCAGGGCCAGGCGTGGCCAGGGCTGGCATCTCTCTCTGGAGCCCCCTCTTGCCAGGCCCCAAGATAGGGTTGTGATTAATCAGTGACAAAAGCAGAAACATGCAGAAAAATGTAATCAACTTGGGAAGGGCAGGGCGGGGCAGAGCTGTGGCAATCAGCTTTCCCCAGGGGCCACCCGCTGATTGGACTAAAGGGGGCAGGGAGGTGGTTCCTCCACGGGGCCTCCAGGGGCAAGGCCTGCAGCTGGGGCCATGGTGAGGCCAGAGGGTCAACTGAGCCCCCATAAATATGCATGCACATCTGTGCTCACATGCCCATTCCATTCCCAGCCCAAGGGCCTGCACACCACCCCCCACCCGCCCACAGGCTCCTGCCCTCCCCTCCCCTGCCAGCTCACAACCTTAGCACACGCAGGTGTCTACAAACTCCCAACACACGTCCATTTGCATGTGGACTCAAAAACACACGTACACAACCTCATGGACAGCAGATGTGCACACACATGCTGCTCCCACAAACACCCACCCCCCTTCCTGGACATGCACACACGCCCTGGGGCCTGGGCAAGCCCTGGACACACATTTGGTCTAACCAGCAGCCATGTGAACTGACACACCCTCATACCAGTCCTTGCAGACATCCAGCCACTTCTCTGTCCCTCTCTGCCCTGGGGGCCATGAGACAGACCCTGGCTCCCCCTCTGCAGGCTGAGTGGTGGGGGATAAGGTCAGCTGCGAGGTCTCTGCCCTGTCTCCACCTCCTGCCTGTTGCCTCTGCCCTACGACCTTGGTCAACGCCCTTCTCTCTCAGCCTCAGTTTCCCCACCTTGAAGCCTTTCCTGGCACCAACACCGTGTGATTCTCCTCGAGGACCCAGGCGCCTGGGGCAGACCTCACCTCGCTGCAGTGTCTTCGGTGCTCAGTTCCTTGCTTTCTGTTCGTAGGGGGTGGGGGAGGGCCAAGGGTCAGGTAGGAAGGGCCCCACCCCCACCCCATTCCACCTTGGTCCTGGCGGCTGCGGACTTGGGGCGGGGGGCGCAGGGCAGGTGATCCTCCGCAGGGGGAAAGGGGAGTCCGAGGCGGAGGGGAGAAGCAGCCCCCGCGGGCTTGGGCAGCCGCGCAGGGGCCAGAGGCGGGAAGGGGCGGGGGGGGTGGGGGAGCGCGGAGGGCGCGGCCGAGCGGGAGCGAGCGCGCGAGCTGGAGAGGCGGCGAGAGCCAGAGCGGCGGGCCGGGCGGCCGCGCCGGCGAGCGGACGAGCGGGCGGCGAGCAGCGC